>NC_036869.1:47622-70659 GCF_002910315.2 Salvelinus sp. IW2-2015 | reverse complement strand
CACATGGTTCATGGGTCCTGTTTAGCTCATTTGGTAGAGCATGGCACATGGTTCATGGGTCCTGTTTAGCTCATTTGGTAGAGCATGGCACATGGTTCATGGGTCCTGTTTAGCTCATTTGGTAGAGCATGGCACATGCAACACCAGGATTGTAGGTTCAATTCCTATAGCGGATGGCCTTTTTCAGATTGTAATGTTATATTGTATTTAAATCTAGTTAAAGAAAGGTTCAATAAAAATATATATATATTGTAAGGGTATGGAACATGGCCAGTACTAAAAAAGTGCATCAAAGCAGGAATGATGATGTAGGATCAGTTTAGACTTTTAGATTAAAATAAATGGACAGGGTGGGACATGATCTGCACTCCTACTTTGTGATGCTTTGTGTGCCCAACACTATTCATGAACTTTAAAATATTGACCTGAACAGAAACATAGGTTTGCATTAAAACCACATTGACCACCAACCCTCTTCTCCTTTCAGTATTTATATTTTGTTAAAGCAGCAATCAGCAGTTGAAAAAATAACAAAGAGTGATCCCTGCCCCTGTTTCTGTAAAAAGCTTAAAACTGGAGGAGTGTAACCACTCTCAAATTCATAGACAGACCTATAGTATTGATTCAAGGACTGACCATCATGATATCAAAATTATAGTTTTAACCATGTTTTGTTTTACATGATCTTTGCATACAAACATTGGAGCAAAACAAGCTTATTTAGTGTTCTGGTGGGGTATGACAGTTGAAGTTATATTCTTCAAGAACCAAAGGGTACATATAATTAATTTATAAGACCAAAAATGTATGTATCAACTGCAGATTGCCCCTTTAAGCAGTAGTCCTCAACTCTGGTCCTGGAGAGCTAGGTCTGCATATTCCAGCCCCTCTCTTTCACACCTGCTTCAGCTGATCATAATAATCATGATAATCATGGTAATCAGCTATTGAATTAGATACATATTGATGCTGTCACTCGTTTCCATTTTCCAGCAAATAAACCAAAACTCCAATAACACCTAAATAGAACTCTTTATCCACTGGGCGGTTTATTTTTCATAATTCATCTGCGGAGAAATGGCGGTTGTTTCGGTGATTGAAAAGCTGCGTTGCCGTGACAATTAGTGCTGGATCTGGGTGGTTTACTTTATTTGTTTAACACATTGTTAATGAGCTTGCAGGCATGGAGACATGAGTATTCAACAGCAAGAGAATCAGTCTCTAATTTGGGCTGACAGATGCAGAACTCAATGAGGGAGAGATAGACAAAAGACTAAGAGAGGAAAGAGAACAATAACAACCGATGACTCCAAAGCGGCAGCGTAGCCTAGTGGGTAGAGCGTTGGACTAGTAACGGAAAGGTTGCAAGATCGAATCCTGGAGCTGACRAGGTACAAATCTGTRGTTCTGCCCCTGAACACGGCWGTTAAACCACTGTCATTGTCAAGAACAAGAATTTGTTCTTAATTTACTGACTTGACGAGTTAAGTAAAGGTAAAAAAAAGCATTGGATGGGAAGATATGATAGAAGAGTGAAGGAGAGAGATAGAGGGCTTGGGCAGAGTCATCACAGGAAGGTGACTATGACAGAAAAGGGAAGAGAGATTGAAGGTTTAGATCCTTATCAGTATACTGCACATACTTTGGATGCATTTTCTTTTTTTGATGTTATACGTCTGTGAGTCATAGCTTATATATTTTAGGAGATTTTTCTGTGTGGTGTTATTCAGCAGATGTGGATGTGTGTGTGGCTTTATTTAGCGCTGTGTCGAGCTAAAAGGTCAGGCTGTAATCACAGGTATTTTTTTTTATTTTTTTTATTTATTTCACCTTTATTTAACCAGGTAGGCTAGTTGAGAACAAGTTCTCATTTGCAACTGCGACCTGGCCAAGATAAAGCATAGCAGTGTGAACAGACAACACAGAGTTACACATGGAGTAAACAATAAACAAGTCAATAACATATATATAAAGGGGTATAAACATCAGTCTGCCCCAGCTCGGCCGCACCTCCGTCCAGGAGACAAAGCTACACATCAATAGGAACAAAATGTCAGCCAGATTTCAAGTGTTGGTTACCCATTATAAGGCCAGATTCAGCACTGAATCAGATTATAAGTGTTCCCTTTATTACCTCAGCTCCCTCCCACAGACAAGGTCAAACACACCAAACAAACACACTGGAGAATGTTGGTTTTGGAAGGAGGAATGTTTCACAAGACATTCAGGTGTGTGTTAGTGGATGTGTTTAACTATACTTGTGGGGGACCAGAAGTCCCGACAAGAATGGTAAACAAACAAAAAGTTGACCAACTGAGGACATTTTGTTAGTCCCAACAAGGTCAAATGGTATTTCCAGGGGAGTTAGGGTTAAGGTTAGAATTAGTGTTAGGGTTAGGGTTAAGGTTAGAATTAGTGTAAGGGTTAGGGTTAAGGTTATAATTATTGTTAGGGTTAGGGTTAAGGTTAGAATTAGTGTTAGGGTTAGGGTTAAGGTTAGAATTAGTGTTAGGGTTAGGGTTAAGGTTAGAATTAGTGTTAGGGTTAGGGTTAGGAGCTAGTGATAGATTTAGGGTTAGGATTAAGATTTTTGAGTTAAGGTTAGAGTAAGGGCTAAGGTTAGGGTTAGGGTGAGGATTTGGGTTAGGTTTAGGTCTAGGGTTAGTAGTTAGGGAAAATAGGATTTTGTATAGAACTGAATTGTGTGTCCCCACAAGATAAGTTACACAATCCTATGTGAGTGTGTGTGTGTTAACTTTAGAAAAAAAGTGGTTGATAGTATTCTGAAATCATATTTGCCATATGCATGTATACTTTTCACAGTCTTTGCCTAAGGAGACAGCTCAGGAAATGAAAAAATACATCTCAGAACCAAAATATGTCATCCGAAAAGTTATGTGTTTGACTCATCTGTTCATAAACATTCAAGGTGCTTTTTGACGAACTTGAGTCAACTTTTTGGACGAGATGGGTCCCATTATGTCTGGTGAAAACCAAACACTGCATTCCACAGTAAGAATCTCATACCAACGGTCAAGCATGGTGCTGGTAGTGTGACGGTTTGGGGATGCGATGCTGCCTCAGGACCGGGACAAATTGCCTTAATAGAAGGAACCATGAATTCTGCTCTGTATCAGAGAATTCTACAGGACAATGTCAGGCCATCCATCTGTGAGCTGAAGCTGAAGCGCAGCTTGGCCAAGCACCAAGATAATGATCCAAAACACACAATCAGGTCTATATGAAAATAGTTTAAAAGCAACAAAATTAGAATTTTTGGAAAGGCCTGGTCAAAGTCCAGACCGAATCCGAATTGAGATGTTGTGGCAGGACGTGAAACGAGCAGTTCATGCTGAAAACCTAGAAATGTCGCTGAGTTAAACCAGTTCTGCATGCAAGAGTGGGCCAAAATTCCTCCTCAGCGATGTGAGAGACTGATCAACAACTACAGGAATCTTTTGGTTGCGGTCATAGCAGCTGAAGGTGTCACAACGACCTTTTGAGTGTAAGGGGGTAATTACTTTTTCACACAGGGGAATTGGGTGTTGTCACGCCTTCCGCCGAAGTCGGCTCCTCTCCTTGTTCGGGCGGCGTTCGGCGTTCGGCGGTCGACGTCACAGGGTTCTAGCCATCGCCGCTCCATTTTTCATGAATCCATTTGTTTTGTCTTGTTCCCTGAACACKTGGTTTTCATTCCGCAATTACTGCATGTGCTTATTCCTCTGTTCCCCCTCATGTATTCGTGGGTAATTGTTTGTGTTACGTGTTATTGTTGACGCGCCAGACTGGTTTTCTTTACCGTGTTGTTCACGAAGATGTTTAACAAAAAACATATTATTGTGACTGTTTTGCCCATTTTGCACTTTTGCCTATGGGCTGGAGGTTTTGACGCGGTTGCGTCCGTCTGTTGGTTTCTCCTGCCTCAATAAAGTGTGCGCCTGTTCACAACTCTCTGCTCTCCTGCACCTGACTTCACTACCAGTACGCACACACCTGACAGGTGTTTCATAACTGTGTTAATWAAATAAATAAAATAAGTATAATTTTTTWAAATTGTATTTATAAACACGGGTTCCCTTTATCTAAAATTAGGTATTGGTTTAGGYTCTGATAACTTTCAGTATCAAAAATATGCAAGAATTGAGAAAATCAGAAAGTGGGCAAATACTTTTTCACGGCACTGTATGTTCAGGTTACCTCAGGTGGAAGAGAACCCATGCTCAACTCAAGGAAGAAACAAGTGAAGCGAATGGAAGAAGAATGCTGTGTACTTTGCGTTTGTTCATAGTGTGACTAGCGGATGCATGAATTTTGTAACTGCAGCCACCTATCCCATAAACAATGCATCTTTGTTGTGCAATCCATCCTCATGCTGCATGCCTGACTGAAGTCCTTTGACAGTGCTGGCAAACGAAACACTTTACAAAATGATGGAGGTAATGTTTACCCTTGCATAAAATATCAATCACCGTCTACACCACATTATATCACCACAGAGAGATAGAGAGACAGAGTGTGTGAGAGGAGTGTGTGAGAGAGAGAGACAGAGAGTGAGAGAGAGTAGGAGAGAGAGGTGGAAAGAGAGAGAAAAGAGATAGAAACAACTAACAAATTATCTAGTGGATATACTGTATTATGTTCTTCCCTTGTATCCTAGATACTGTAGTCATAAAGTGTTCAAAATAAATGAGGAACACTGTCCATTCAAAATATGTATAACAAAGACCTAAAGTTGTTCCTGACCTGGACACATGGTCACGAAACCCAGCTGACCTGGTCCTCCTGGTTTAGCTAACAATCATCAAAATATATCCAAATATAATGGTTTAAATCTCATTTTGGTATTTTATGCTTTCTCTCTCGTCCCTTCTCTCTCAGAAAAGCATCTATGTTCCACTCCAGTAGGTAATTGTCAGAGGGAAGAACATGAGCTGAATTCTAAGATTTGCTCTAGTGTGGGGAGCAGAGGAGGAACTATAGAGGGAGGGAGGGAGGGAAGGAAGGAAGGAAGGAAGGAGGGAAGTATCCGTGGTCATGCAACATGTGAAAGGAGTGAAGGTGTCTACCATCTGCAAAGCATGGTGCATGTATACATTTTATTGGCCATCTGATGAAGGCCTATTTACACTGAATAAAAATATAAACACAACATTTACATTGACATTTGAGTAATTTAGCAGACGCTCTTATCCAGAGCGACTAGGTGTTGGTCCTATGTTAAAAGATCCCAGAAATTTCCCCKAAATATTATTTCTCTCATATTTTGTGCACAAATTTGTTTACATCCCTGTTAGTGAGCATTTTTTCTTTGCCAAGATAATCCATCCACCTAACAGGTGTGGCATATCAAGAAGCTGATTAAACAGCATGATCATTACACAGGTGCATCTTGTGCTGCGGACAATAAAAGGCCATTCTAAAATGTGCAGTTTGTCACACAACACAATGCCACAGACTTCTCAAGTTTTGAGGGAGCGTGCAATTGACTACAGGAATGTCCACCAGAGCTGTTGCCAGATAACTGAATTTTAACTTCTCTACTATAAGCCGCCTCCAACATCATTTTAGACAATTTGGCAGMASGTCCAACTGGCCTCACAACCGCAYACCACATGTACCCACGGCAGCCCAGGACCTCCACATCCYGCTTACTGATTTACGGGATCGTCTGAGACCAGCCACCCAGACAGCTGATGAAATTGTGGGTTTGCAGAACCAAAGAATTTCTGCACAAACTGTCAGAAACGGTTTCAACTGTACCGGGAAAATMACAGACAGGATGTATGGCGTCGTGTGGGGTGAGAGGTTTGCTGATGTGAACGTTGTGAACAGAGTGCCCCATGGTGGCGTTGGGGTCATAGTATGGGCAGGCATAAGTTACAGACAACTAACGCAATTGCATTTTATTGGTGGCAATTTGAATGCACAGAGATACCGTGAAGAGATCCTGAGGCCCATTGTCGTG
Organism: Salvelinus sp. IW2-2015; assembly: GCF_002910315.2. NCBI lineage: Eukaryota > Metazoa > Chordata > Actinopteri > Salmoniformes > Salmonidae > Salvelinus > Salvelinus sp. IW2-2015. The sequence goes on along the minus strand of NC_036869.1, from coordinate 64,694 downwards.
CTATTCATCCGCTGTTTCAGCATAATAATGCACGGCCCCATGTCACAAGAATCTGTACACAATTCCGTTAAGCTGAAAATGTCCCAGTTCTTCCATTTCCTGCATACTCACCAGACATGTTACCCATTGAGCATGTTTGGGGATGCTCTGGATCGACGAGTATGACAGCGTGTTCCGATATCCAGCAACTTGGCACAGCCGTTGAAGAGGAGTGGGACCACATTCCACAGGCCACAATCAACAGCTTGATCAACTCTATGTGAAGGAGATGTGTCGTGTTGCATGAGGCAAGCTGATCTGATCCACGCCCCTACCAGTAATGTAATTCATTTCAATTGACTGTTTTCCTTATATGAGCTGCAACTCAGTAACATCTTTGAAATTGTTMRTTGTTGCATTTATATGTTTGTTCAGTGTGTATATACTGTAGATCCTATAGAAATGGGAGACAAGCTATGCGTTTAAAACGATATATTAATGTGAATACTGTAGGTAGGATGGACATGAAGAAGGGAGGGGTGACGGGATGAGAGCTCATAGCATGCAACACGTGTAGGGGTGGTTGCCTGGCTACCCAAACTCATTACTCCGCCCACAGACATTAGTTTCCCCTCCGCAATGAGTCAGGATATACAGTACCAGTCAAAAGTTTGGACACACCTACTCATTCAAGGGTTTCTCTTTATTTGTACTATTTTCTACATTGTAGAATAATAGTGAAGACATCAAAACMATGAAATAACACATATGGAATCATGTASTATCCAAAAAAGTGTTAAAAAAATCAAAATATATTTTCAATTTGAGATTCTTCAAGSTAGCCACTCTTTGCCTTGCTCACAGTTTTGCACACATAAAGAAAAACCCTGGAATGAGTAGGTGTGTCRAAACCTTTGACTGGTACTGTACGTCTTGGAGGCTCTGAGGCCAGGTCGGTTCGTCAAAATAATAAAGCCGTATTTTTTGATTCCATTTCCATTGTATAACAATCCGAGTTGCTCTAAATATATTTCATATGACCAGTTAATTAATTCCTTTCATCATGCAAGATATATGTTTCCTATTTCTCTACACATGTATCTGACCAAGTGGGATATACTGAACTTTATGTTGCTTACAGCTAATGTTGGCAACAACTCTCTGATGTACTGCATAGTGCTAATGTAGAGGACTGTGTAACCGACAGAGAGAATTCTTAGGGCAAAGTGGGAGAGTGACTCACCATAGTGCCTAGAGGTAGAGGAAAATGCTTTGTGTTTTTGTGTGTGTGTGTGTGTGTGTGTGCGTGTGTGTGTGTGTTTGTGTGTGTGTGCGTGTATTGTTTGTGTGTGTGTGTGAGGGTCAGAGTAAAGGCGTCTACATACATAGGTTGTGTTTGCTCCTAGAAGAACTTGGCGAAGCGACCGTCTGTGCTCGCATACTCCCTAAAGACCTTCGCTTGAAAATGAGACGAAAACGGCAATATTACTGTTGTTTGTCCTTCTTGAGCCACCATAGCAACAAAATAGACAGAAACCCTTCCTCCAAATAGTCTGAATTCATCTAATTTAAACCAAGAAATATGCCATTKATTTTGATGTCTTATTCGTGCAATTGTACATCTTGCTAAGATGTTTGGTGCAGTATTTCTCAGGTGGAAAAATGTGAATGAAAGGACTTCAGCTACCGAACTCCGACCTCGAGATTTGTTCTTGTMTGAACTAAAATAAATCTGCCGAAGACCAAAGCGAACCAAAACATCACCGAATGTTGACGTAATAGATATAGTAGATACGTAATCTGTTTTGACTAGGAAGCAAACTCTTTGGACTAGGAAGCGTAAGGTAAGCTTTAGGGTTGAGTGAACAAGGTTGGTAAAGGCTGGAGTTTCCCTCTCACTCACTCAAACACTGTGGCTTCAGAAAGAGGTCACACCCCTCAACTTATTCCACGTTTTGTTGTGGTACAACCTGAATTCAAAATTGAATAAACAGATGCGTTTTCTCACCCATCGACAGTGCAATGAGGACGTCCTCCTATAGCTCTTCCCATCAACCTCTTCTGCCATACGTGCTTGTGTGGCATGACTACCTGTCTGTGTGTCATGACTACCTGTCTGTATGCATGTAGTGTTTGCGTGTCATGACACTGCAGTACGTACCACTGCTCTCAATGCAGTTCCTCTGTTCCTCTTTTATGACAAAAAAACACATAAACACAAACACTGACATGACAACACACACACACACACACAACACACTGACATAAAACATAACACACACACTCACTGACCTATAACATTTCACACATATTCATCTTGACATGACAACCATAACCACACATCTGACATCGAACGATACCACACATACACTTGACATGACAGCCATACACACACACATCATCATGACAACAACATACACACTGACATGACAAACACCACACCCACAACAGCTTCCCACAACACACACAGGCAAACCACACACACACACACACTATCCACAACACACACACACAGATCCTGATTAGGGCACACCACACACACACACACACACACACACACGACATGACACACACCCACACTGACATAGAGACAAAACACGGGCAACACACATCAACACAGGACTATGACAACATAACTACACAAAAACACTGAAAATGACAAACACACTGAACAGTGTCGCACAACACTGACATAACAACATTCCACACACTGACATGACAACACACACACACTGGACATGGAAACTACTGTGGAAGAGGTGCACTATAGGTATACATTTTAGTTCTTCGTCTCAATTTATAGTCAAATTATGGGATTTTCTTTTAATTTTTTTGAATATTTTTTTTACATTAAATGGTTATATTTTTTTTTTGTAGGAGAATTTTCATTTAGGTTGTCAAAGATATTTTATGTTTGGAGATGGATTACGTCGTTTCATATTTATATTCCCTTTTATTATTTTATAACTTCTAAGGCTAATGAACCAATATTCCCCCAACACACACACACTGACATGACAACACCAAACACCACACACACACCTAACACTGACATCACACCAAACACACCCACACACACAACACACACTTTACACGAATTGACAACAACACACACACACACACTCGAAGACAACTACACACACACACACACTCGCATGATGACATACACAACACGACATGACAACCTGACAACAACACACACCAACCACTGAATAAGCAACATCACACACCCCACTTGACATGACAACACAACCACACACGTGACATTGACAAACACACACACACACACAACACCTCATAGTCAGGCACAATCACACACAAAACACACACATTTACAGATCACACACACACACACACACAACACACTTACATGACAACATAAACACACACACAACACTGAAATGACAACACACACCACAACAAGAAGACCACTGACAAATGATTGACATACACACTAGGTTTTTTTTCTTTTTCTATCACTAAATGTACACAGTACACAGCTGAATGAAATTAACATACACACACACTGACATGAACAAAACACATTGACATGAACCATACACACACAGACAGACACCTGTACACACCTACACTGACTGACAACGTACACCACACACACCACACACACAACACACAGCTGTACATACCACATACATACACACTGACATGACAACCAAGACATACATTTTAGGGTGCACTGACATGACAACATACACATCACACGACACTCGACCATGACAACACAGGTTGTCATCAGCCTGACATGACAAATCACACCAACTACAACATTTTTGTTATCCTTGACTGTTGACACAAATCACACACATTCCACTGACATGAAATGTACACTCAAACACGCACTAACCATGATCAACACTACACTGACATATACATCATCACACACCCGACGATGACACGCACAACACACAAACACACTGACTGACAAGTAACAAACACCCACACATCACATAATTTTATTCGATCCATGTGGTCACTGACATCACCATACATACATCCCCACTGTACATGACCAATATACAACACATCCTGTCACTTCTTTCATCTGACATGACTTAACCATACATTCACTACACTCACTGCCATGACTATACACATCCTCACACTCGAACAGTGACAATACACCTCAACACATCAACATTTTTCACCCAGTTTCCATTTTCTGTTCAGCTGACAATACATGTTCAACACTCAACTCATGTGTCTGACATGCAAACACTGTCTACCACATTCTGTCTCACACACACACACAACATTTCCTACACATTTCTTTTCTCACACTGATCATGACAACATTATAACACACATACAACAGTGTTCTCTTTTCTTTGGTTGTACTAAAATGACAACACTGACACACATACACACACTGACATGATGACATACACAAATACTTGAACATGCCATACACAACCACAACTGACATGACAACACTACACACCCTGACGATTGACAACACACCTACACACACACGGACATGACAACACAACACTACACAACACACGCGACACAACACACACAACACACACACACACACATCCTCTGCACAACGCACTGAGACAACATAACACAAATGCACACTACACACACACCGTACATGATGAAACACACACACTAACATTACAACACCCTGACATGACAATAGCACACTGACATGACATATACACACACACGCATTCAAACAATGAATGACAAACACACACACACACACACACACACTGACATGAATACAACATACTATGAAAACACACACACACACACTGAACATAAACATATCACATCACACCCACTGCCAGTTACCACCACACCCACACACCTGATAGATAACCAAACGTGAAGTTAACAACACCACACACACACCACACACACACACTAAAACTGACATGACACTTACAACACACATGGACATGACAACATACACACGCTGACATTGACAACACCCACATCACATGACCAACATGAAAACAAATCACAAACACACTTGACATAACACATCACAACACACACACAACCACAACACACATTTTGCACAATGACAACATACACACATGACATGCACAACAGAACTGACCATGACATACACACAAACCATGACATATGACAACATACAGACACGATTGACATGAACAACAACCTTTGACATGCACAGACCACCATGCAATGAACAAATACACACACGACACTTGACATGACAACATACACACCTGACGATGACAAATACACACAACACTGACATGACACATACACACAACACTGAACATGACAACATGCAACACACATCACATGACATGATAACAACACACACTCACAGGGAAAAACTGACATAGACAACATATGCAACACACACACACTGACATGACAACATACACACACATGACAACACACGAACACTGACATGACAACATACACACACACTGACATGACAACATGACAACACACGAACACTGACATGACAACATACACACACGCACAAACACAGACCGATATTCAAGCTGGCAGGATCCTATTTATCATGCATAGTGCGGTTCAACAAAAGTAGAAAGTGGAATGGCGTCATACAGTGTTTTGAGGATTACAATGTTACTCATYCGACCACATGGAGACAMCAGACACTGAGCTGTATAATTCGTTGTCAATGATAAGAATGTATAAGCCTAGTACTGGATTACAGCTTCTGCACTCCTCACAACTGAGCTAGAGAAATAACAGCTCACACTTGGAAGACAACATTTATTTTCTGTAATAATAAYTGATATTCAGACTAAATATGTTATAGTGGGAGACTGAAAGTGTAGCCTTCTATCAAGCATTTTCTGTAAGGGTAATTGTTCTGATAGCTGTACTTCTGTACAAAGTATTATATTGTCCTATGTTGTCGTCTAGTGGCGAGWTAGGGTACTGTAGCTTTTAATTTGCTAACTTTCGGTTCAGAGCTATTTCCTGTCAGAACAATCCAAGCGACAACAACAGACATACAAGCTCCATTTTATRYTTTTACTAGGCCTTGGTTAAAACGTTTTAAGGCTAGGGGGCAGTATTTGGAAGTTTGGATGACTGAGGTGCCCAAAGCAAACTTCCTGTTACTCAGGCCCAGAAGCTAGGATATGCATATGCATGGTAGTATTGGATAGAAAACACTCTAAAGTTTCTAKAACTGTTAAAATAATGTATGTGAGTATAACAGAACTGATTTGGCAGGCAAAACCCCGAGGACAATCCATCCAGGAATGTTTTTGTTGTTGAGGTCATTGGACTTTTCAATTTTTTTCTATGGGAAAGCCTAATTATTAGGACCCAGATTGCAGTTCCCATGGCTTCCACTAGATGTCAACAGTCTTTAGAAATTGTTTGATATTTTCWTTTTTTTTTATGAAGAAGTATTCGTATTCTTTCTAAGTGTCGCTCAGAAGGACTCGTGCGCGTGAATGAGTGCGCTCTCTTCATTGTTTTTCTTCGGTATTGAAAACAGTTTATTCCGTCTTAAATTTTAGCGATTATTTACATATTAGGGTACCTGAGGTTGAATTAGAAATATTGTTTGAAATGTTTGGACCAAGATTACAGGTAACATTTTAGATTCCTTTGTAGGCATGTTGGGCAAGTTGGGACAGGTGTATTTCTGAATCAAACGCGCCAAATAAACGGACATTTTTGGGATATAAAGAAGGACTTTATCGAACAAAACAACCATTTATTGTGTAACTGGGAAACTTGGAATTGCAAAAAGATGAAGATCTTGAAAGGTAAGCGATTTATTTTATCACTATTTCTGACTTTTGTGATGCATATGCTTGGTTGGAAAATGTTTGTGACGTGCTCCGGTGAGGGCGCGCACTTGGATATTTATCTTCAGTATTGAATTTACTATTTTCCGTCTTAAATGTTATTGTTTTTTTACATATTAGGGTACCTGAGGATTGATTAGGAACGTTGTTTGACATGTTTGGACCAAGTTTATTGGTAACGTTTGGGATTCGTTTTGTATGCATTTTGAACGAGGGGAAACAGGTGGATTATTGAATGAAGCGCYCCAAATAAACTAACTTTTTTGGGATATAAAGAAGGACTTTATCGAACAAAAGGATAATTTGTTATGCAACTGGGACCCTTGTGATTGCAACCAGATGAAGATCTTCAAAGGTAAGGGATTCATTCTATCGCTATTTCTGACTTTCGCGATGCATCTGCTTGGTTGGAAAATGTTTTTAATGGTTTTGTACGAAAGGGCGCTGTCCTCAGATAATCGCATGGTGTGCTTTCGGCCGAAAAGCCTTTTTGAAATATGACAACACGGCTGGATTAACAAGAGGTTAAGCTTTTAAATGATGTATGACACTTGTATTTTCATGAATGTCATTCTGTCATTTAATTTTGGCGCTCTGCAATTTCACCAGATGTTGTCGAGGTGGGTCGCTTTAGGCACGTCTAGCCCAAAGAGGTTTTAAAGATAAGTCTGTAAGTACTTTCGAGTTTTTAGAACATGCTTTTGCTAATTCAAATTGTGTTTCTAGAATATTTATGTTTTTTACCTGTTTATTCTAGTTTGTACATTCCGATGATGCCAAACTAATTGCCCTAACTATCGTCCATTCACTTAACATTGTGTGTTAGCATACTAGCTATTGTTTTTTGATGAATTTAGCTTGCTATTTTAAGTGTTCAGATATATCTTGTGACAGAGCTAAAGCATAGCTATTCCGTTATATGGACACTAAGATTGTGTGATGTAAAATGTCATAGTTTCTGCACTATCATGTTGGCTAAATAGGCTTGTTTTCTTGTTGCTAACTCGTGATAGAGATGCTGTTCTTTATTTTTATCCATTTGTTTGAATGTATGTAGTGACTTTTTCTCATACATTTTCTCCGTTCTGTATCTGTTACAGTTTTACAGACAAAATATATTCTACAAAAGATGATTAATGGTACCAATGCCTCCTGATTCTTTGTGGGAAGAGTGTAAGCTGTCTGCCAAGCTTTGTAGCCTACACATTGTGAGGGCAGAACAGTAACATGTAAATGTAAATTAGTTATATAGAAAGACTAAAGATATAGCATTTTTTCCCTAGATGAGCAGGGCAAGGTGAGTTTATCATAAGGGTAGCAATTAGCTAAACGTTACACAGGCCTAAAGTATGATTGATATTGAATAATATATTTTGTGACATCTAAATAATGCTGTTTGAGACACAAACACACACACACTTCAAAGCATGGCTTATTCAATTAGCTCATTAGCTGATTGGGGACTTCTACAATGTATCGACATGGTATGAGGAGAAATTGGATATCAAACTCAATATCAACTGATCCCTTTTGTGATCCCTTTACTGACTTGCCTTCCCTTCACTTCACTTACTGGCCTAAAATAATTTCCTCATTCCAGGGTTCAAGATCCTATCTTTCTAAATCTACAGTTTTTGGATTTGTTGAAGGAGATATGCATGCCGTTGAATGCAGACTCCTTGGGCATCAGTGAAATCAAGTTCTTAAGAAAGGCCCATTCAACGATTAAACTAGGTTTAATAATCAAGGCTAGGCTCAAAGCAGGCTGGAAATTGAATTGATAGCGATAGCAATTACTATGGTAACCAAAATGGAATTGCCCAGATGGGTATGGTTGTTGAAGATAAAGAACATGCAAGGATAATTGCAATGTAGAAAAACTGTAGAAATGCAGTTTAAAGATGGAATCCGTAATATGTTAAATGGCACCACTGTCGGACGCACCGTTGTACTTATTTTTTTCATTGATGAAGCAGAGCTGGGGTGTCGGCAATCGTGGTAAAAAAAAAACTGTTTTTGCGGTTTGAGGTTACTTCTTGTTGTTGTAATATCGCACATGGACATGACAGCTTCACCATTAAAACCTCTACAGGATCGGTGGGTCTCCAACGGGACGGTTGAGCTAACGTAGGCTAATGCGATTAGCATGAGGTTTGAAGTAACAAGAAAATCCCCCAGGACATAGACAAATCTGATATTTGCAGAAAGCTTAAATTCTTCTAACTGCAATTTACAGTTGGAGTGCAAACTCCAATTTACAGTAGCTATTACAGTGAAATAATACCATGCTATTGTTTGAGGAGAGTGCACAGTTATGAACTTGAAAAGTTATTAATAAACTAATTAGGAACATTTGGGCAGTCTTACATTTACATTTTTACATTTAAGTCATTTAGCAGACACTCTTATCCAGAGCGACTTACAATTTGGAAAGTTCATACATATTCATCCTGGTCCCCCCGTGGGGAATGAACCCACAACCCTGGCGTTGCAAGCGCCATGCTCTACCAACTGAGCCACACGGCTCAGTTGGTCTTGATGCACAATTTTGAACAGACATGCAATGGTTCATTGGATCAGTCTAAAACTTTGCACATACACTGCTGCCATCTATTGGTCAAAATCTAAATTGCACCTGGGCTGGAATAATACATTATGGCCTTTCTCTTGTATTTCAAAGATGATGGTACAAAAAAAACGCATGTTTTTTTCTTTGTATTATCTTTTACCAGATATAATGTGTTATATTACATCAACTACATCAATTTAACATTTCCACAAACTTCAGTGTGTTTCCTTTCAAATGGTATTCCAGCTTCAATACACCTACTGGGGAAACAGTGGTACCAAGTCAGTTGTACAACTAAATGCATTCAACTGAAATGTGAATGCATTTTAACACCATGGAGTTGATATTCTATGTAATGTATCTGTATAACTGAGCAACTGCAATGTAAAGTGCAACCATTCTAATTCTTATGAATATAAATACGTACCATATTTTTGTGTCAATTGCTCCATGACCAATCAAATCCCTAAACCCCAAAGGACTGGAAGCTTTGACCTGAGAGCTAAAGTCACGCACCACACACTCATCAAATGAACCATTGGACAATGGCTAGACTTTGCTGTAGTTGACTGGTTTAATATTTGATCATGGTTGAACACATGCGTGCCCACACACACAGAGAGGGACAGCCACACACACACACACACACGCACACGCAAGCACATACAGTACACACGCACACGCAAGCACATACACACCACACACAAGAACATACACATGCACACAACTATGCAGTGTCAAAAGGCATAAACATAAACATGCTTAGTTGTTTACAGTTTTTTTGAAAGGTAATTTTGCTGTTTACCTGAGTAAATGGAATGGAATTGTACCTTGCCTGTGAATTCGTTTTGGACTTYGGACTGTGGCATGTCTTGTGGGGTATGTATGGGTGTCTGAGCTGAATGTTATTTGATTTGACTATGATTTCTAATTAAAAACTAGAAGAGAAGCAGTTAATCTCTCGTCAACCCTCAACGAGGAAAGACTGACGTGCATGTTGGTGATGACAGGCAAGGTGTGCTGCTCTGTTTTGAGCCAGCTCCTCCTTCGTTAGGTCTTTCTTTGCTGCACTTGACCATATTACTGGACAGTAATCAAGATGAGACAAGATCAGAGCCTGAATAACTAGTACAGTTGATTTTTGTGTAAAAAACAGACATACCCTCTCCATCTTCACAACAACTTTGTGTGTGTGTTTGTGTGCGTGCGTGTGTGTGTGTGCGTGTGCGTGTGCGTGCGTGCGTGCGTGCGTGCGTGCGTATGTGGGTGCGTGGGGCCCATGGCAAATTTGGATCCCTATCACCCTCAGCATGTGGCAGGTTGTCGAGTTTACTTGTCTCTTTTGGAATCAACCCAACTTCTGTGCTCCCTCTCCGTCTCTCTCCCTCTKCTTCTGCCTCTCCTCCAGTCACCTACTTGGCAGCTCAACATTTCCACCACAAATAAGCAACCCATAAGAATGCAGTCTCAAGCCTACACAAAGATTCATCAATAATGTTTGTTCTATTCAGCAAACAGTACAGACACACAAAGGCATTTGTGAGTAGAAATTGTCTTTTCCCTGGAAAGGGTGGTATTTTGATTTGTTTTGTGATTCTTTTCAGGGACTTTCTATTTAGTCAGGCTGCGAGTGGTTTAGTCAGGCTGCTATGGTTTAATAAGGCGACTGAGGTTTAGACAGGCTGCTGGAGTTGTCGATGCTGAGTTTTAGCTCAGCTCTGGAGTGTTAGTCAGGCTGTGGAGGTTTAGTCGGCTGCTGGAGTTTAGTCGGCCTGCTGGAGTTAGTCGCTGCTGAGGTTATCAGGCTGCTGGAGTTTAGTCAGGCTGCTGAGTTTAGTCGGCTGCTGGAGTTAGTCACGGCTGCTGAGGTTTAGTCAGGCTGCTGAGGTTTAGTCAGCCAGCTGTTGGACGTTCTAAGGGTCAGGCTGCTCGAGTTTAGTCAGGCTGCTGAGGTTATAGTCAGTAGCGTAGGCTGGAGTTTAGCATGAGTGTTAGTCAGGCTGCTGGATTGGCTGAGTTTAGTCAGGCTGCTGGAGTTTAGTCAGGCTCTGAGGTTAGTCAGTGCTGCGGTTGAAGTTGGTCAGGTCTGCAGGAGTTTAGTCATGGTGGGCTGCTGAGGTTTAGTCAGGCTGCTGGGTTTAGTCAGGCTGCTGGAGTTTAGTCAGGCCTGCTGGAGTTTAGTCAGGGCTTTTGGGGTTTGTCAGGCTGCTGAGTTTAGTCAGGCTGCTGGGGTCTTGGTCAGGCTGCTGGGGTTTAGTCGGCTGCTGGAGTTTAGTTAGGGGTAGGCTGCTGGGTAGTGTGGTTCAGGCTGCTGGGGGTTTAGTCAGGCTGCTGGAGTTTAGTCAGGCTCTGGGTTTAGTCAGGGCTGCTGAGGTTTTAGTCAGGCTGTTGGAGTTTGAGTCGGCTGCTGAGGTTTAGTCAGCTGCTTGAGGTGTTAGTCAGGCTGCTGGAGTTTAGACAGGCTGCTGGAGTTTAGTCAGGCTGCTGAGGTTTAGTCAGGCTGCTGGAGTTTAGTCAGGCTTTTGGGGTTTAGTCAGCTGCTGAAGTTTAGTTAGGCTGCTGGAGTTTTGTCAGGCTGCTGAGGTTTAGTCAGGCTGCTGGAGTTTAGTCAGGCTGCTGGAGTTTAGTCGCAGCCGATGGGAGTTTAGTCAGGCTTGCTGGAGTTTAGTCAGGCTGCTGAGGTTTGTCAGGCTGCTGAGTTTAGTCAGGCTGCTGGAGTTTAGTCAGGCTGCTGGAGTTGGTCAGTGTCTGGGGTTTAGTCAGCTGCTGCAGTTAGTCAGGCTGCTGAGAGTTTAGTCAGGCTGCTGAGGTTTAGTCAGGCTTGCTGAGGTTTAGTCAGGCTGCTGGAGTTTGTCGGCCTGCTGAGGTTTAGTCAGGCTGCTGAGTTTAGTCAGGCTGCTGAGGTTTAGTCAGGGCTGCTGGAGTTTAGTCAGGCTTTTGGGGTTTGTCAGGCTGCTAAGTTAGTAGGCTGCTGGAGTTTTGTCAGGCTGCGCTGAGGGTTTAGTCAGGCTGCTGAGTTTAGTCAGGCTGCTGGAGTTTAGTCAGTCGTTGATGGGGTTTAGTCAGGCTGCTGGAGTTAGTCATGCTTTTGGGGTTTAGTCAGGCTGCTGGAGTTTAGTCAGGCTGCTGGAGTTTAGTCAGGCGTGCTGAGGTTTAGTCAGGCTGCTGGAGTTTAGTTCAGGCTGCTGGCAGTTTAGTCAGCTGCTGAGGTTTGTCAGGCTGCTGGAGTTTAGACTGGCTGCTGGGTTTAGTCAGGCTGCTGAGGTTTTAGTCAGGCTGCTGGAGTTTAGTCAGGCTGCTGAGGTTTAGTCAGGCTGCTGGAGTTTTAGCAGCTGCTGGAGTTTAGTCAGGCTGTGAGGTTTAGTCAGGCTGCTGAGTTTAGCAGGCCTGGGGTTTAGTCAGGCTGCCGAAGTTTAGTTAGGCTGCTGGAGTTTTTCAGGCTGCTGGAGGTTTTAGTCAGGCTGCTGGAGTTTAGTCAGGCTGCTGGAGCTTTAGTCAGGCTGCTGTGGTTAAGTCAGGCTGCTGAGGTTTAGTCAGGTCGAGGCTGCGGAGTTTAGTCAGGCTGCTGGAGTTTAGACAGGCTGCTGGAGTTTAGTCAGGCTGCTGGAGTTTTAGTCAGACTGCTGGGGTTTAGTCAGGCTGCTGGGTTTAGTCAGGCTGCTGGAGTTTAGTCAGGCTGCTGGAGTTTAGTCAGGCTGCTGGGGTTTAGTCAGGCTGCTGGGGTTTAGTCAGGCTGCTGGGGTTTAGTCAGGCTGCTGGAGTTTAGTCAGGCTGCTGGGGTTAAGTTAGTCAGTGCTGCTGAGGTTTAGTCGTGCTGAGGTTTAGTCAGGCTGCTGGAGTTTAGTCAGGCTGCTGGGGTTTAGTCAGGCTGCTGGAGTTTAGTCAGGTGTATGCTGATGGAGGTTTAGTCAGGCTGCTGAGGTTTAGTCAGGCTTTGGGGTTTAGTCAGGCTGCTGGAGTTTAGTCAGGCTGCTGGGAGTTTAGTCAGGCTGCTGGGGTTTAGTCAGGCTGCTGGAGTTTGTCAGGCTGCTGGATTTAGTCAGGCTGCTGGAGTTTAGCCAGGCTGCTGGGGTTTAGTCAGGCTGCTGGAGTTTAGTCAGGCTGCTGAGGTTTAGTCAGGCTGTCTGGAGTTTATGTCAGACTGCCTGGGGTTTTTAGTCAGGCTGCTGGAGGTTTAGTCAGGCTGCTGGAGTTTAGTAGGCTGCTGGAGTTTAGTCAGGCTGCTGGGGTTTAGTCAGGCTGCTGAGTTTAGTCAGGCTGCTGGAGTTTGTCAGGCTGCTGGAGTTTAGACAGGTGCTGGAGTTTAGTCAGGCTGCTGGAGTTTAGTAGGCTGCCTGGAGTTTAGTCAGGTGCTGGAGTTTAGTCAGGCTGCTGAGAGTTTTAGTCAGGCTGCTGGGTTAGTCAGGCTGCTGGAGTTTAGTCAGGCTGCTGGGGTTTAGTCAGGCTGCTGGGAGTTTTAAGTCAGGCTGCTGGAGTTAAGTAGCCAGGCTGCTGGAGTTTAGTCAGGCGCTGGGAGTTTAGACAGGCTGTGGAGTTTAGTCAGGCTGCTGGAGTTTAGTCAGGCTGCTGGAGTTTAGTCAGGCTGCTGGAGTTTTTTAGTCAGGCTGCTGAGTTTAGTAGGCTGCTGGAGTTTAGTCAGGCTGCTTGGCTTGTTCACTCAGGGCCATATAGGTACCAGTATTGTTTAATTATAAACATAAGTAAACGACGGTTGCAATTAATGTAGGGCAATTTGATGAATGCGTTAATATGTGTTTATGTTTACAGTGTTTGAACCGTTTTTATGGCACAATATCAAGCCTTTGTTATTATTGGCTGGCTAATAATGATGCTATCTGAAAACAAATGCCTCTGCCACAGCTTGCTCAATAGAACAACATGAATAAACGGTATGAAATCCAATAATGTAAGTCTTACGTGCTAATTAGGCTGTGATCATATCAATATTGTTTTCTATGAGACTATTTGCTTATTGCAAGTTTTACAGAACATAACAATTCTGAAATAATTATTTCCTCACTACGAAAAACAAACAAACACTTTTAACCTCATAAATTAGGAAAAATMATATGTGTCAATAACTGTAAGCGAAAAACTCTCTTTTGATCTCATTATCTCCCTTTTCAACAACCTTCAATTAATAACAATTAGCATAACACTTAACTCAGACTCCTTCAATACATTTCCATCAATGGCTCCTGTCAGAATCCTAAGGTTGAGACTATCAATGATCATCCGAGAACAATGGATATGATTAAATAGATTAAATGGGATCTCAATTAAGCACATAAAAATTCTTAACATATTGTACGGGACTTAACACATCATAAGAAACTGATAAGGTTGTACACAATTGTGCACAGTTTTCGGGGACCGTTTTGGCCCATGAGCACTATTTTCAAAACTACTGATTGTACAAAACCTTTCTAACATCACTTTAAAGGGTGTTTTAACTATAAATCACCTCTTATTTCATATTAAGCAGACCATGTATGTCAGTATCGTAAATGGCACACTATTCCTTATATGTTCAAAAGTAGTGCACTACGATGGGGGTAGGTTGCCATTTTGGGTTTCAACCAATGAGAGGAGGTGGTTAGTATTAGAGGTCGACCGATTATGATTTTTCAACACCGATACCGATTATTGGAGGACCAAAAAAGCCGATACAGATTAATTGGACAATTTTTATACATGTATATATATTATATATATTGTAAATAATGTGAATTACAACAATACTGAATGAACACTTATTTAACTTAATATAATACATCAATAAAACTATTTAGTCTCAAATAAATAATGACACATGTTCAACTTGGTTTAAATAATGCAAAAACAAAGTATTGGAGAAGAAAGTAAAAGGCAGTATGGTGCCATGGTAAAAAGTTAAACGCTTTAAGTTCCTTGCCAGAACATATGAAAGCTGGTGTTCGCTTTAAACATGAGTCTTCAATATTCCGAGTAATGAAGTTTTAGCTGTTAAGATATTATAGGACTATTCTCTCTTATACCCATTGGTATTTCACTCATATCCCTTTGACTATTGATGTTTTTATAGCACTATATTATGCCAGCCTAATCTCGGAGTTGATAGGCTTGAAGTCATAAATCAGCTCAATGCTTGAAGCACAGCGGAGAGCTGCTGGCAATATGCAGAAAGTGCTGTTTTGAATGAATGCTTACGACCTGCTTGCCTACCACTGCTCATCCAGACGCTCTCATATCATAGATATAAACTAATTATATAGAAACACACAGAAATACGAGACACTTAGGTCATTAGATTTATGTGTCAAATCCGGAAACTATAATGTTCGAAAACAAATAGTTTATTCTTCAGTTGAAATACGAAACCCGTTCCTAGGCTAGCTATTAATGCCTAACTGGGTGGCCATATCACAATGTCTAACTATTGTGCTATTTACATTTTTGGCACAACCTTCAATGTTTATGTCCAAAATTTAATGTACAATTCTGGCAAATTAATTACGTTCTTTGTTAGGAAAAAATGGTCTTCACATCAGTTCTCAACGAGCCAGGGCAGCCCAAACTGCTGCATATATCCTGACTCGCTTGCACACGAACGCAAGAGAAGTGACAATTTCCCTAGTTAAAAGAAATTCATGTTAGCAGCAATATTAACTAAATATGCAGGTATAAAAATGTATACTTGTCGAATGAATGTTTATGGTTAGGTACACATTGGTGCAACGACAGTGCTTTTTTCGCGAATGCGCTTGTTAAATCACCCGTTTGGTGAAGTAGTCTGTGATTCAATGATAAATTAAAAGGCACCACATRGATTATATGCAACGCAGMACAAGCTAGATAAACTAGTAATATCATCAACCATGTGTAGTTAACTAGTGATTATGTTAAGATTGATRGTTTTTTTATAAGATAAGTTTAATGCTAGCTAGCACCTTACCTTGMCTCCTTGCTGCACTCGCAGAACAGGTAGTCAGCCTGCCACGCAGTCTCCTCGTGGAGTGCAATGTAATCGGCCATAATCGGTGTCCAAAAATTCCGATTATCAATTGTTATGAAAACTTGAAATCGGCCCTAATTAACCGGCCATTCCGATGAATCGGTCGACCTCTAGTTAGTATAGAGAACAGTACTCAACAGCACTGATGATGTGCCCAACGACATGTTCTAAAATAATGTTACATTTTAATATTTAAACGTCTGGTCTTCTTTAACTACACCTGTTTCCTACGTCCATTCAATCCGTTTTATAATAACACTTTTTATGAACATTTTGATGATTTGTTCATAAATAAAATACTTGGGACTTGATGAAAGCAGGTTCATTCTCACTTGTAACAGCAATAGAACGCATACGTACATGTCAGAATGTACAGCTTCTTCTAGAGCAGCCTTGAGAGTGCCTTTCATAAAACTGTTCGTCAACATTGATCAGCATTAGTTTGGTGGAGAAAACACACTCCCACACACACTAGTCCCCCGCTGCTTAGAAACAGACTATATTTGAGCTAAAGTCTTGGTTTACCCTGGTGAAGAGCTGCTTTACATACCTCCCACACTGCTGTGTCACTACAGGCTAAATGTCAAACACACATTAACTCCTGTAACTCAGCATGTAGAAACATGTCCTCAGAAAGCATTAATACTGGACACACACACACACACACACACACACGCACACGCACACGCACACGCACACACACACATGAACACACTCACACGCACAC
>NC_036869.1:45942-47396 GCF_002910315.2 Salvelinus sp. IW2-2015 | reverse complement strand
ATTAATACTGGACAGCACACACATGAACACACACACACACACACACGCACACACACACACACACGCACACGCAAACGCACCGCACACCACACACATGAACACACTCACACGCACACACACACATGAACACACTCACACACACACACACACACACATGAACCACACTCACACGCACACACCCACATGACACACTCACACGCACACACACACACACATGAACACACTCACACGCACACACACACAGCACACACACACGCCAACACATGGTTAGCATGCACGTGGTGCATACATATATACACACAAGTACACGATATGCACACACACAGACAAACACAAGAACATACACACACACAGACATGTACATGCATGCTTTGTAAGACCCTTGCATGACCCTTCCCTCCTCTTCTCCTATATTCTCTATTACCATTATTATTATTATTATTGTTATTGTTCTTATTGTTATTATCATAATTATTGATATTATTSTTATTGCTATTATTATTATTGTTATTATTGTTAACATTATTTGTCCCCCCCCGGCGCTTCAGGGCGCCAGGCTGCCCTGCATCACGCACTCCTATCATCCATTACGCACACCTGCCTTCCCTCYTCACACGCATCAGCGATATTGGARTCACCTTGACTCACTCATCACCTGTTGTTACCTCCCCTATATGTGTCTGTTCCCCAGCTCTGTTCCCCACTGCTGGACTCACCTGGACTCARRCATCACKTGTTATAACCTCCCCTATATTTGTCAGTTCCCCAGCTCTGTTCCCSACTGCTGCATTGATTGTCTTTTCTTTGTGTTACCTGTTTGCTGACGATGTTCCTGTCTCGTTCCATGTCCGTTATTTATTAAATGTTTTACTCCCCATACCTGCTTCGTCTCTCCAGCGTCATTCCATGTGACACTATTAKTATTATTATTATTATTATTGTGTGTGTGTGGATGTCCTTTCTCACTGTGAGTTGGTCCCCTTCCCCCCCTTGCCAATCATCACACACACACACATTTCGTCTCACTTGTAGTAGTTGWCCATAACTACAGAGCTTTCTGAAAGTATTCATACCCCTTGACTTATTCCAAATGTTGTTGTGTTACTGCCTGAATAAAAAGATGGGACGTTAAACGGGTGTCCTGACTCTCTGAGGTCATTAAAGATCCCATGCGCTTATCGTAAGAGTAGGGTGTTAACCCCGGTGTCCTGGCTAAATCCAATCTGGCCCTCAACCATCACGGTCACCTAATAATCCCAGTTACAATTGGCTCATTCATCCCCTCTCTCTCCCTGTAACTATTCCCCAGGTTGTTGCTGCAATGAGAATGTGTTCTCAGTCAACTTACCTGGTAAAATAACGGTAAAATAAAATAAAAATTATTCTCTTCAAAATTATTCAAGCTGTGCAAATTGGTTGTTGATCATTGCTAGAATAACCATTTCAGGTATTTT
>NC_036869.1:41157-45917 GCF_002910315.2 Salvelinus sp. IW2-2015 | reverse complement strand
TTTAAAAATAAAAAATAAAAAAAAATCCCAAATTTATGAAAATAAATAAGAAATATCTCAATTACGTAAATATTCAAACCCCTGAGCAATTATTGTTAGAAACTTACCTTTTGGCAGTGATTACAGCTGTGAGTCTTTCGGGGAAAGCTTTCAAGAGCTTTCCACACAACGGTTGCTGCAAAAATTGGCCATTATTCCAGCAGCATACCACCCTGCATACCCACTGCTGGCTTTGCTGCTGAACTAAGACCAGGTTGGTCCTGTCAGTCCTGATGGAGACCAGTTGCTGCTGGACAAGTGTGTTGGAGGCCAGTAGGAGGCACTCTTTCCTCTGTCAAAACAAAAGATCCAATGCCCCAGGCAGTGAATTGGGGACCACTGCTCTGTGTAGGGTTGCCTCTTTCGATGGGACGTTTAAACGGGTGTCCTGACTCTCTGAGGTCATTTTAAAGATCCCATTGCACTTATCGTAAGAGTAGGGTGTTAACCCCGGTGTCCTGGCTAAACCCAATCTGGCCCTCAACCATCACGGTCACCTAATAATCCCAGTTTACAATTGGCTCATTCATCCCCTCCTCTCCCTGTAACTATTCCCCAGGTTGTTGCTGCAATGAGAATGTGTCTCAGTCAACTTACCTGGTAAAATAACGGTAAAATAAAATTTCAAATAGATTTAAGTCCAAACTATAACTCGTCCATTAGGGAACATTCAATGTCTTCTTGGTAAGCTACTCCACTGTTGATTTGGCCTTGTGTTTTAGGTTACTGTCCTTCTGAAAGGTGAATTAAACTCCCGGTGCCTGGTGGATAGCAGACTGAACCAGGTTTTCCTCTAAGATTTTTCCTCGAGTAAACATGCTGAAAACATAATTCCACTTTGACATTATCGGGTGTTGTGTGTAGGCTAGTGACTAAAAAATATCTACATTTGATAAATTTTAAATTCAGGCTGTAACATAATAAAACGTGGAAAAAGTCAAGGGGGTGTGAATGATTTCTGAGGGCACTGTATATCTTACCAAAATCCGTGCTTGCAAAGAATATCTATATGCTGATCAGGGAAGCRCCCCTTCTGTTATAGGCAGAAGCCTGTGACATGACAAACCAATCATCAGGACTCATCTCTCGGCYTGTCCAGCCCCTCCATTATCTCATCCGATCATGGCTAGCCAGAAAGGATCCTGTTTTTCTCCTTGGCTAAACTAGGCTTGTAATTAAAAACATTTATTCATATTGATAGATCACATACAAGTTTGTAATTAAGGCACATGAAGGTTCACAACAACAAAAAATAATAATAATTTAACAGCACGCCTGTGAATTAGGAACTAGTGTCAAACGCCCAGCTTGAAGAATGTAGACACATATTTGCACAGATTATTTTTAGCCCATCTTGTAACAACAACCGAATAAACATGTATCTTTAATAAACTAGATGAACTATGCTCATATCTGCGGGATACTGCTTATTAACCATTCAGCGAAGATTCCTGGAGTAAGACATTTTTTTTAGGGCCTGCTTTAAATGACGTTCAGTTAATAAAGGCTTAATAAGGCCTTCATAATMCTTTACAGGTTGTAA
Source organism: Salvelinus sp. IW2-2015 (assembly GCF_002910315.2). NCBI lineage: Eukaryota > Metazoa > Chordata > Actinopteri > Salmoniformes > Salmonidae > Salvelinus > Salvelinus sp. IW2-2015. Next base: position 44,335 of record NC_036869.1, on the reverse strand, counting down.
TCAAGCCCCAGTATAGGAACAGAAGAGGAATACCTGGTGCGGTAGTATCAGGTTGYACTACTCCAAATCAACTTGGTTCTGACACACTCACACAAACGCAAGCTATACTGGTCTATCAACCGTTTAATAAATACCCCTCACACGCCTGTGGATCATGAGGAAACCTTCATAAATCAGCAGAARGTTAATAACCTCTATATTGACACTTCATGTAGTGTCCTGTAATACTTATTTTGAAGTAAGACACCTTTAGTCATTCATAACACATCTATAAATGCCTTGTATCATATGAAGTTGTACTTACTATTACGTGGGTGAATGTTTCAAAGACCTGACTGGGCCCAGCACCACACGGAATGGCTCGTTTTTGTTGGTGTGTGGTTTGTGTACTGAGGAACATGTAAATTGCGTCTGAGAAAAAGCCATTTTCAAATAGAAGTCCCCGTCGTAATAGTAGAAAAGTGTCAATAACCGTATTTATTAATGCATATATGTATACATAAAATAATTGTCTGAAATTGAACAGTGAATTCATATTTGTCAAATTTAAGTGACCATTTGCATAAAATTGGGATTTAAATAATGTCCAAGGTAAATAAATGCCCCCAATGCGAATCATTGTATTTTGGAATACTGTACATAATTGCCTGAGAGCAAGAACTATTCTGGGTGCCACAGTAAAAGTATTTTCACGGAATGACTCAGTAGGGTCGTAAATGTATAGTATGGTGGGTTCCAATTTCATGAGGCTCTGAATATATGAAGTTGGTTGGCCTGTACCCACACATTCCAGTTGGCAGCCCACAATGTGAATCCTTGAGATTAACATAACATAACATGCTTTACTCGTGCTACAGAGGACCTAACCAAAACATTACAGGGCATGCTCACTGAATTAAAGGAAACTACACTCAAAATCAAACATTTCTTAAATATTTTCCGATCCGCAAAAGTCATACCTCTGATGTGATTTAAGCAGTGTTATGAACAAAGAAAATCAAATGTTGTTTTTCTATAAAAAAAAAAAATTAAGTGCGAAAAGATGGGAAAAACAGAAAACAAATGGGGAAAACTGAAAACCTGGAAAAACAACACAGAGAAAATGATATAAAACAGAAGTAGGTAAAATACAATTTTATTAAAATGCCCACCAATGTTTTTTTGCTCTGCATTACTTGGGGATGAAGTGTTAAAGTGCAGGTCCAATATGACTATAGCAGGCAAGAGGAAAGAGGTTGGGCGTGTCATACATATTTTATGGGTAATATAATGTTATATACAATTCTACCAGACGTTTATCATTTTAATGCTCTACCCAAGAACATGACAGGGTTATAAATGCTTTGTGAAGCCTCAATTTAATATGATTTAGAAGGCCTTTATTAAGCAGTGCTTATGCCACCGTTTATAAAGCACAGGTTTGTGTCACATTTGACATAGTGGGTTATGTCACATTTGACTTTGGTGATTATGTCACACAGTCATGCCACATTTATGAACTCTTTTTGGAAGTATGACATACAGTTATAGATAATTTTTTATATATTTATGTAGTGTTTATGAAGGCTTTATGAAGGCGTTATAAGCTGAACTTCATTTAAAGCGGGACCCATTTTTCTTACTTAACCAAATTATGTTCACTAAAATCATTCTCTTCACACTTAATACGACCCCAATCAGAAAATATATCACTTGATGATGTTACTTATAAAAGTTTGTCACCCTGCTATTCCAATTAAAACCCCAATCAGCACTTTCTCACTTTTGTTCTCTCCTTGTCAAAGTTGCCTGCCTGCCAAACTCTTTTTGGTGTATTGTTGAGTAAAATTAGCATCAAAATAATGACCCCATAAGGGCCGAGCTGTGGCTTTCAAAGCTTCCACTAATTACCTCTTGGTGGGTACAGTGGTGTGATCTGCATCGTAGACAACAACTTCACACACACATGCTTATAGAGGGACTTGCACACACACACCTACACACACACACACAAACACACGCACACACACACACACACATAAAAATGAGAAAGTGCATACGCACACATGCACTTACCACGGATAGATACACACACTGGCATGGATTAGAGAACCAAGAGATCCCTCACCTCAGTTGTTTGTGTCTGATGAGTGCGCTGACAAGTTTTCAGCTTGTACTCTCAGAGGCTCTCCATTTCACTAGTGAGAGCGTGTCATCACTTTCTAGATCTATATTTGGAAGTCTTTGTAATGGGTAATACCACAGAGGTAGGCTGCTTTGTTTACCTCGCTGCTTACGTTATACAAACCTGGTGAGAAGGAAGCTCTGACTWGAATATTTTCTTAAACTGTAGGTTTGGTTTAATCTTGCCCATATTTGATTCACAATTGTGTGGCGATAAAGTTTCCTAATAACCCATCTCAATACTGCATTTTGTTGGCCACAGGAAGTAGAGCATAATAATTATAAGGCATGTTATAAAATGGGTRGTTTGGAATCCTGGATGCTGATTGGATTTTAGCTGTCAGTTATTCACGCTAATCCACAGACAATTATGTGAAAAGTTTAATTTGATTTATCACTGCCATTGACTGTCCCACAGCCCAGCCAGGCATTCATAAACTTTATCTACACATAAAATATATATATATATTATTTCCCCTTGCTGCTAGCCTAGCATTTTGTTTTGCATCAGCAGGGATTTYTATTAACCTTGCATTTAGGGATTTCTGTCTAGCAACAATGCTAATAGAACTATCGACTGTTTTTTTTCGGACTAAATTGTCTGGTTGAAGAATTAAATACAATTAATGTACACTTTAAAATCAAATGTTTAATTGATTACATGTGAAAGTTTTTTTTTAATGGATGTTGGTTAGAATTTTACAAAAGCAATAAGGCTCTCAAATCATTTAATTATTGTGAATAACACACAACTTCATGACTAAGAACAACAGTTAGCTATGAGTTTCACGAGATTCTTTGGGTTGTCATGCCTTATTGTTTAAATGTTTTATTGCTCTTTAGTCCCAAACTGGGTAAAATAACAGTTTTTCTAATACAATAGTTCATGGTCCATCTGACTTACTGTCTTGTTCTCCTCTAAACAAGTACAACAATGTTTCCAGCCACAGATCAGTCTTACTGTCTTGTTCCAGCCACAGACCAGTCTTATTGTCTTGTTCCAGCCACAGATCAG
>NC_036869.1:38410-41132 GCF_002910315.2 Salvelinus sp. IW2-2015 | reverse complement strand
AAGATCATCTGACTCCCACCTTACTGTCTTCCTCCTTGTTTCCTCGCCTCTTTAAACAAAGTTACCAACCAAATAAAAATTGTTCCAGCCACAGACAGAGTCCTACTGTCTTTGTGTGTCCAGCCACACAGCAGACCACAAAGCTTATGTCTCATTGATTCAGCCACAGTAATCAGACCTGCTTACTCTGCTGTTCCAGCCACAGACCAGTGCTATTCATGTACTGTTCCAGCCACCAGAAACGATCTTATGTATTGCTTTCCAGGCACAATTAAATCAATCTTATTATTCCAGCCACAGACAGAACACCATTGTATTCTTGTGCCCAAGCCACAATTCAGGTTCTTACGTCTGTATCAGCCACAGACCGTCTATTGTCTTGTTCCGAGCAACCTAAATGTCTGTTGTCTATCTGTTTCAAGCCACCCAAAACATTCTTACTGTCGTTGTCAGCCACCAGAACATCTTACTGTCTTTTCCAAGCCACACAGAAACATCTTACTTCTTGTCCAGCCACAAACAATCTACTGTTCTTGTTTCCACACACAGAACATCTTACTGTCTTGTTCTCCTCTAAACGTGTAAAACAGTGTTTCCAGCTACAGAACATAGCCCTAATAGTCTATTTAAATCACTTTGAACTATTTATTCTATCTGGCCTTTAGAATGTGTCCCCAAACAACTCCATTAGTCCATTAATCACTACTCTTGCAAATTCTGCTGTTGTTTGTTTCCAAACACACATTTGTAACGGGTAATTTGCCTAATCGTCCGGAAACAATCTATGTCCAATCCCATAGGAAGCTTTGACCCTAGTCTCTGCTGTAGACTTCCTGTAATGGCCTGTTTTCCAAATTAAACACATCATTATCCATTCAGCGCTTTCCTCTCCTCCATCCCTCTCTCCCTTCTTCCCTCACTCGCTGCACACCACCCCTAAAACTCTTCCTCAGTCGCTCTTTCCCTTGCTTGACGCACACCGTGAAAGTATAACTCCCGTTCTCCTGCCCTCCCTCCATATATCCTTTTCCTTCTTCCCTCACTTCCATCATTCCTTCTTACTCCAAACCCCCACCATCGTTCTCTCCTTTTATTTTTTCTCTCCTCTCTCATCCCTCCATCCACCACCACATTACATTTGCAAATAATCACATGATCACAAAGACACGCGGTAATAAACAGAGAGTGTGTATTCTAATGAGCTGACGCATAAACAATGGCATTCTTATTTTTTTAATGAAGATCTGTCACCACAGTGAAAGCCTCAGAAGCCGTATWTGTGTCATTTGTTAAACTCCCTGTAATTTGGCCCCGACGGCCCCAGAGGGGCCTAGATGGCATAATTGAGCACAAAATAAATAAATAATTAATACAATGCATTAAAAAGTTTATTGGGTGAATAAAAAAAAAGCGTTATAAAAGTACTGAATTAGTTTGAGCTTGTGTGTTTAGAGGGAAATTGCAGGGTTGTCTGGTTGTGTGGTTGAGTGGGTGGATAGTGCCACTGTATTGTGCCACTATTTATTGTGACATGGTGTCAATGGCTTTTCCCTGAATAAATAAAGAATAATAAATTAAACACTACACAGACAGAGGCKATAAGTAACACGTTAAAGCAAAGTTCCTGGTAATCCATACAATAGAGGCATTATGGGGATTCACTTGGGCATTATCATGGGGATTCACTTAGAGTTTGTATGTGGCTCCTGAAGTTTATCTCATTTTATACCTGGATTATGTAAAGAAATGTGGGCGGGTAGGTGAGTGAGCATCCGGGCCGGCAGGCATTTGAGCTCCTAGAGTGTCTCCTTTCTTTTCAAGTTTTCTACTCRGCTAGCCAGCACCTCGCCTAAATAGGTGTGCGTGTCTTTTTCTTCTAGACTATTTGAGGACAGCCCGCCAGATCTCGCGGACCCATGTCGCACCTGCTCCCATGGTGCTTCACCTCAGTAGCTGGACAGGTCAGCGCTCACGGCCCAGGGAGGAAAAGAGAGAATAGAGAGATAAAAAATAGGGCAGGGACCAGACCAATATTTCCAGYGCAAAAATGAAAACATGAAGCAGATCTTACTATTTTGTCCTTTTAAACCTGCTGTATGTAAAATAGTGTGCTATAGCTTGGAAAATAAATAAATGGGAATCTGGAGGACAACACAATGATGTTTGGTTCCAGCATTAGGGCTTTTTTCCTAAAGAAGTTTAATGCGGTTTGTGTTTTGTTTCCTTGCCACAATACTAATGAGTATCCCGGTCCAAATAAACAAGACAACAGACACCAAAATCACATGAATGAATGACACCAGTCCTGCCACAGCATAGCTGATGTGTGCTCTTTAATGCATTGAAGGATACTTTAATGCAGAAATGGATTGGATTGAACTCTTATGGTCTGGTTCAGGGCTCTAAATTTGGGAGCACCAGTGCACCTAAAGAATAAATCACCTTGATAAACTGTTGTAATGATTAAGCTTCGCTGTATCGTTGTTGCCAAGTGCCCCCCAAAAATGATGTGATTTGTTAGCATCATGTTTGCACCATCAACAGATTTTTCACCTAGTCAGCACGGGGATTCGAAACACGGGGATTGGACATATCTGATATTGGCAGAAAGCTTGAATTGTTGTTAATCTAACTGCACTGTCCAATTTACAGTGTGTGTGTGTGGTGTGGTGTGTGTGTTTACCTGTCTTTGTGTGGAAATGCATGGGTGGTTCAAAGAATG
>NC_036869.1:32502-37813 GCF_002910315.2 Salvelinus sp. IW2-2015 | reverse complement strand
ACAAAACACCCATTTAAATACAAACCCATATTTAAGCTTATTTATTTTAACATGTGTGCTTTAACACCATTGTACATTTATACAAACACTAATATATATATAATATAAACATTTAATGTCTTTATTGTTTGAAACTTCTGTATGTGTAATGTTACTGTAAATTTGTATTGTTATTTCACTTTTGTATAAAATCTACCTCACTGCTTGGCAATGTTAAACATGTTTCCCATGCCAATAACCCCTGAATGAATTGAATTGAATTGAGAGAGACATAGAGAGAGATAGAGAGAGAGACAAATAGAGAGAGAGAGAGAGAGAGAAGAGAGAACATAGAGAGAGAGATAAGAGAGAGGAGAGAGAGCATAGAGAGAGCTGAGAAGAGAGAGAGCTGAGAGAGAGAGACAGAGACTAGAGATAGAGACATAGAGATAGAATAGAGACATAGAGAGAGAATAGAGACATAGAGAGAGAGAGAGAGACATAGAGAGAGAGATAGACATAGAGAGAGAGAGAGACATAGAGAGAAGAGATAGAGAGAGAGACATAGAGAGAGAGAGAGACATAGAGAGAGAGAGACATAGAGAGAGAGACATAGAAGAAGAGAGAGACATAGAGACAAGAAGATGAGAGAGAAGATTAAAGATGTTGAAGAGATGAAATGAGAGAGAGAGAGACAGAGAGAGACAGTGAGAGAGATGGAGAAAGAGAGGAGGGCGGCAGTGGAGGGATGGATGTCTCAGGTGCACTGCAGGAAATGAAAAAAGAATAATACAGAAACAGATTGAAAGGAATACTTGTCATAGGAGCCTGCTGGCGTGCCTGACGAAAAATTAATAATGTATTTCTGTAAATTTGCCATGTTATTCTGACTGGGGATGAGATACGGGCTACTGCTCTCTGTCACTGCTGAGACTGGACCAGAGCAGTGAGGAATACTGATTAACCAGCCTCAGATGGTGATACAGACATACTGGCAAGCGGACATTCACGAATGGTGCCCTCACACAATGGCATGCAGACACACAGACAGGCACACATACACATATAGGCATACAGGCACAAATACTACACACACACACACAAGATTTGTATCTGCCACAGTGTAGATGTGTGTGTGTGTTCCAAATGGTACGTGTTCCACAGGGTGTGTGTACAGCAGGGTGTGTTCTACAGGGTGTGTGTTCTACAGGTTCCGTGTACAGCAGGGTGTGTGTTCAACAGGGTGTGTGTATAGCAGGGTGTGTGTTCTACAGGGTGTGTGTACAACTGTGAGGAACAATGTGTGTTCTATAAAATAAGTTATCCAATCTTGTGTGTTATTAGCCTACTGTTCATCAACAACCTAAGGCATCTTGCTGCTGAACAGGATCAATGCAGCATTGATTTGCTAAGCGTTACATATTTCCCTGGGCTTGGACAAATATTCAGACTAACAGATACATAAAAACATAACACACTGTTAAAAAGGGATCTAGTAAAGCAAAGTATTTAATTCACCTCAATTATTGCCATTATCCTGCTAATAAGATGGATTGCTAATAACATTGCAGACCACTTTGAGTTGGATTTTGTCTGTGTGTATTAACAGGTCAGTCAATTGGCAGGGAATGGAATGTCAGCTGCGGCGGGAATTTGCTGAACGGAACACAGGCACATGCACACACACGCGTGTGCGCGCGCACACATACACACACACACACACACACACACACAGACACAAACACACACAAATACACACACACACAGCCCTCCATTCCTCCTATGGCTCTTGCAGGTATTAACAATGATTTGTGTGTTTGTCTGCTCGAGGCAGTCCCAAAATATTATTCATATAACAGTGTTGAGAGGATGGATATGTCCACGTAAACTAAACACCATTCTGTCTGGCCTGCCTGGCTATTACTTAGCCTGGAGATTTACATTTTCCTTTATGTCAGTTTGATATTGGCTTTGCTGTAGCAGAGTTTAGCTCTCATTGCTTTGCTAATATGTGTATATGTGTGTGCGTGTGTGTGTGTGTGTGTGTGTGTGTGTGTGTGTGTGTGTGTGTGTGTGTGTGTGTGTGTGTTTGTGTGTGTGTGTGTGTGTGTGTGTGTGTGCTCTAAAGCCCTGACGTTCAGATCAATTTCACGGCTGGCTTCCTCGCGACGCCGGTGCTTTCTCACATACATCAGTCCCAGTGGTGTAATCGCCACTCACCATGCTACCTCGTCTGTGCTCACAGTGGTCACCGCCATAAATCCATCCCTAGACCACACACACAGACGCTAAAACACACACACACACTCCACATATTCTGTCCCTCATATGCAGTGAGCACCACTGAGCCGATCCACTCCACTGATGATTGGACAGTTGTTAAATATAGAATTTCATTGAGAGGAGAGCGGCTGTTCTGAAGGGTTCTGGATAAATACCTTTTGCTCTCAACAAAGTCCCTTTGAAGATGATGTACGGCGGAGAGAGGGAGGGAGGGACCAGATGAGAGAAAAATAGGACATCTCCATGCTCTAAATGTTAAGTGGACACTGATTAATTATTGACGTAATGGAGGAGAACAAGAGAAAGGGAATTGCCTTTTCATACGCTCACCTATACACTTCCATTGAACCCATTAAACACAATGCTTTCCACCCCACGAATACTGTAACCAAAGTACATGCACACATGACGACTGGTTTTAATTGAATTTTCAGCCGACTTAAAAACAAATACTTTATGAATGTATTGTTACAAATCAGCTTGCAAGGTTGTTAGCCAACTAGCCTGCTAACATTATCACTACTAGCCTAACTATTTATTTTTATTTAACTAGGCAAGTCAGTTAAGAACAAATTCTTATTTACAATGACGGTCTACTGGGGAACAGAGGGTTAACTGCCTGATTCAGGAGCAGAATGACATATTTTTACCTTGTCAGCTCAGGAATTCGATTCAGCAACTTTTCGGTAACTGGTCCAACTAAGCTACCTGCCGCCCCAACTAGCCTGCTAATGTTAGCACTACAAGCCCTACCAGCCTGCTAACTTTAAGTGACTGCAGGAGTCAGCCAGGTGCTATTAACACCTAGCTTACAGCTACATTAAAGTAAACCATTAGGTTTTGGAAATACATAACACCATCTAACTAGTTATCAAATAACGTTAATGGTATATGCAGTTATCTTAGCCAGCATGCCAGCCAACCAGCTAAAGTTCATTGTTTTTGCCTGTTACCTAGCCTAGCCATCTAACTAGACTAGCTAACCAACCACCACGGTTGCCATAGCTAAGTAGTAAGCCAGAGAACAACACAAACTAGGCAGGAACCCACAGAACACAAAAAAAGGCAGCTGATATCAAGTAGAGAGAGCGCAGACATACTGTACCGATTGACGGCTGAATTAGCTACCAAACAAGAGCCAAGAAGAGTCTGTTCAGAGGGAGAGACAGCTACTGCAATAGCAATACAGTGACTTAAATACAAACTAGGTAAATTCCTGAGGCAGCATTGGACACATGAGATGAGAGGAATGGTCGACAATAGGACGACAATTGGCGGAGGGCCCAGGCAGATGGAAATGATCACAACAGCACAGTCAGTCAGCTCAATTGTCATACTTGAGTTTTTATTTAATTTTTGTTTCACCTTTTTTTAACCAGTTAGGCTAGTTGAGAACAAGTTCTCATTTACAACTGCGACCTGGCCAAGAAAAAGCAAAGCAGTGTGACACAAACAACAACACAGAGTTACACATGGAATAAACAATCATACAGTCAATAGTACAACATAAAAATATATATACAGTTTGTGCAATGTGTGTGCAAATGAGGTAGGATGTGGGAGGTCAGGCAAAAAATAGGCCATAGTGGCGAAATAATTACAATATAGCAAATAAACTCTGGAGTGATAGATGTGCAGAAGATGAGTGTGCAAGTAGAGATACTGCGTTGCAAAAGAGCAAACAAATCTAATAAATAACAGTATGGGAATGAGGTAGTTGGATGGGCTATTTACAGATGGGCTTTTGTACACGGGCAGGAGGATCCTTTTAGTTGAGCTTTGCTGGAAATCGTGAACAGCTTGGGTTGACTTAACTTCTGGTATGCATTCTATTATCTAGGGAGGTTGATGCTGAAACGGTTCCTTGCGATTAGTGCACTATTTGTGTGTGCTCTCTGAATTAAACTTAGTGCCCTCGTGGCGTTCAATTCTTGAGTCGGTTAACATATGCTTTGTTATGCTTTATTATTGCTCCGATAGTTAAAACAGGACAGCGCTTTTGTACACTAGGTTTCCCATTATGAGGCCAGTCTAGAAGTTGTGTGTCTTTGCGAGTAGGTCGTGATACTCAATTGGTGCTTTTGCTTGTACGCAACTATGTATTTTTGATGACATTGGTATCCGATTTCTATGGATATGGTGTGATTTACGTCTGATCGTGGGTCGTTGTTTAAAGGGCGAGAGCATGTGAATATGCTATGAAGAAACCGACACTGCCTACGTCTTCCTCTGGGTGTCTGTACGTCATCACGTTTTCAATGAATCGATGGGACATTCACAGCCATTATAAAAGACGAAAATGTATAGAAGAGCCCTTTCTCGTCGTGCGCCTGAAGCGTGAAGGACATCGGACCTGCCTCGTTTCAAATCGTTTTCTAACCAGCAATATTTCTCCGTCAGTTTTCAGTTTATATGTTAAAACATCATATGTAGTTAATTTGAACCGTTTTATAGCAATTTATATCCGTTTAGTGCGATTTTGAGGAATTTCTTTGTTGTGCACTCTGAAGTTTGGAAACGTTTTGTGAGGTTCTGTGGTGTCGGTCGTGGTGGACATTTCGAAGGACAGAGGACATCTATCGACCAAAAGACGTTTATAACATAGAAAGGATACATTGCCCAAGAATCTGATGGAAGAACAGCTCAAAGTAAGCAATATTTAATATGATAAATCGTGTTTCTGTCGAAATATTTTAAACGCATATTTCGCCATTTTGTTTGGTATAGCTTCACTGGCCAACCCTGTATTGAAAAGTAAGGATAATTTTAAAAATGTAAATCAGCGGTTGCATTAAGAACTAATTTGTCTTTCGATTGCTGTTAACCCTGTATTTTTTAGTCAAGTATATGATTAGCTTTCAATTAAACTAGATCACTCTGATAGATGACGTCAGACATATTGAGGCTTGATTTCCTAGTATTTTTATTGTTGTACCACGGTTTTGTATGGCTAAATATGCACCTTTTCGAACAAACTGTATTATTATATTGTAAAATGATGTTACAGGAGTGTCATCGGAAGAATTCTGAGAAGGCTTGTGTGAAACCC
>NC_036869.1:25257-32477 GCF_002910315.2 Salvelinus sp. IW2-2015 | reverse complement strand
CCAGAGTGATTTCCTTAAGTGCATGGTGATGATAGTTTGCAGAGTGATTTCCTTAAGTGCATGGTGATGATAGTTTGCAGAGTGATTCCTTAAGGCATGGTGATGATAGTTTGCAGATGATTTCCTCTAAGTGCATGGTGATGATAGTTTGGCAGAGTGATTCCTTAAGTGCATGGTGATGATAGTTATAGATGATTTCCTTAAGTGCATTGATTGATAGTTTGCAGATGATTTCCTTAAGTGCCATTGGCTGATGATAGTTTGCAGAGTGATTCCTTAAGTGCATGTGATGATAGTTGCAGAGTGATTTTCTTAAGTGCGCATGGTGATGATAGTTTGTAGAGTAGTTCCTTTATGGTCCATTGAGTAAAACACTGTGTTTATAGTTCCCACCATAACGATTTGATCGTTTGTTGCCTGCAAGTTCAATAAATGTGTCTAATATTTTCGAAGAAGTGTGGATCATCCTGATTTGAACCATATAGATTAATGAGCCAAATCTGTTTTTCATCAAACCCTTCATCTTAAAAAGATCCACCTTCCTTGCCAATCATTCCTGACTGTTTGCACAATCAGATCGACATTTTGTTAAATAATATCATCATACCTTTGAGTCCTTTGCCATGACAGAACATTATTAATACACCCCATTCCTTTATTCCATTCAACTTCATAAGGATGTAGAGTGATTCCTGTAAACAGTATATGTTTTTTATAATTTGCTAAACCATTACAATATAACTGGCTGTAACTAGCACCTCTCTATTCAGAGGGTTGGGTTAAATGCGGAAGACACATTTCAGTTGAAGGCATTCAGTTGTGGCAGCTGACTAGGTATCCCCCTTTCCCCTTTACTTTTCTCAGTCCAAATTGACCACAATTAGTGCCACGGCCATCCACAATCTAAGCTTGATGCCCTCAATCTCACACAAATTATCAATGAACACTACCAGGTACAACCGCAAATCCGTAAACAGGGGCACCCTCATATATATCATCCTAAACAACCTGCCCCCCAAATACACCTCTGCAGTCTTCCAACCAGGATTTCAGCGATCTCTGCCTCATTGCCTGCCCCTAATGTGTCTTCGGTCAAACGACCACCCCTCATCACTGTCAAACACTCCCTAAAACACTTCACGAGGCAGGCCTTTCTAATTGACCTGGCCCGGGTATCCTGGAAGGATATTAACCTCATTCAGTCAGTAGAGATGCCTGGTTGTTTCTTTAAAGGTGCTTCCTCACGATCTTAAATAAGCAGGCCCCATTCAAAAAATATAGAACAATGAACAGATATAGCCCTTGGTTCAGTCCAGACCTGATGCCCTTACCAGCACAAAACATTCTTTGGCGTACTGCATTAGCATCGAATAACCCCACGATATGCAACTTTTCAGGAAGCTAGAACCAATATACACAGGCAGTTAGAAAGCAAAGGCTAGCTTTTCAAACAGAAATGTGCATCCTGTAGCACAAACTCCAAAAGATTCTGGGACACTGTAAATCCATGGAAATAAGAGCACCTCCTCCCAGCTGCCCACTGCACTGAGGCTAAGAACACTGTCACCACGATAAATCCATGACCATTGAGAATTTCACTAAGCATCTTTCTACGGCTGGCAATGCTTTCCACCTGGCTACCCCTACCCTGTCAACAGCCCTGCATCCCCCACAGCAACTTGCCCAAGCCTACCCCATTCTCCTTCACCTGCAATATCTGGATCCCTACAAATCAGCCGGGCTAGACAAATCTGGACCAACTCTTTCTTAAAATGATCTGCCGCAAATTGTTGCAACCCCTATTACTAGCCTGTTCAACCTCTCTTTCGTATCGTCTGAGATCCGCAAATATTGGAAAGCTGCCACGGTCATCCCCCTTTTCAAAGGGGCAGAACACTCTAGACCCAAACTGCTACAGACCTAAATCTAACCTACCCTGCCTTTCTAAGGTCTTCGAAAGCCAAGTTAAAAAACAGAATGACCGACCATTTCGAATCCCACCATACCTTCTCCGCTATGCGATCTGGTTTCCGAGCTGTTCATGGTGTCATGGTGCACCTCAGCCTCAAGGTCCTAAACGATATCAAAACCAGCAACGATAAGAGACAATACTGTGCAGCTGTATTCATCGACCTGGCCAAGGCTTTCAACTCTGTCAATCAGCACATTCTTATCGGCAGACTCAAACAGCCTTGGTTTCTCAAATGACTGCCTTGCCTGGTTCACCAAACTACCTCTAAGACAGAGTTCACGTGGTTCAAATCGGAGGGCCTCTGGCAGTCTCTAGGGAGTGGGAGTATCCCCAGCCCTAGAGGCGTTCTTCTGAAACATTGCACCGTCCGACTCTTTCTCTGTGTGCTTATAACTTCTTGCAAACGTATAGGGGTGCATGTATCATTCCCAATATGAGGACATATTTGTGCGCCGTCTTGTCCTTCCCAGAATGGTAAACATCCCTACGTGCCTAACCATCTCTATTGCATCCGTAACCAAACCACTCTGAGTCAGTGTAGATTATTGCTTGAGCACTCTTCTTTATATGGAGCAGATATGATATAACGACCTAATCTAAGATTATCCACCATGCACAGAGTACAGACGGACATTCTATGTCTCTGCCCATTACAACATACAGAACACTACCCTTCTCACATGTCCACCATTTTCCTCCAAATCTTACCCTCTTAGAAACAGTGTACGATAAAACAAATTGCATGCTCTTCAACCAAATCACTCCCGCAACCATCCAGTATACACTACCTCGACGGTTCTGACGAATATTGGCACAAACTACAAATAACCTAGTTCTGTTGACCCCGTGTGAACTCTCCCTTCCAGACTCACATTAAGCATCTCCAATCCAAAATGAAAAATGTAGAATCGGCTTCCTCATTTTCGCAACAAGCACCTCCAAACAGCCCCAAGCGCCCAAAACCATACCCTCTGGAATAATAACAGCTAGTTTCACAGATAAAATTTTTACCATCTGCGCTAAAATCTCGGTCCCTGTTGAATCTTTCTAACGGACTGTATCCAATTTGACAAAAGGCTAATATGAACACTGCACAACCAAACATCTCACCGCAGCACTACGTCTTCAAATCTTGCGTAGGGTAGCCCACTCAGAGCCAACCACGCTTTCGAATGGTGAATCCTACAGACATGGCACCATCTAATCATCATAGCCTAATTACCCCTACAACCAAGACCATATAAATGTTCCATCTCAGAGACCCTCGCCCTATTCTCTCGCCCGTTGTGCGGCCTGAGACTCGTCTCTGCTCAACAGGTGAAATTCCCCTATCCGGCCCAACCAAATGCCCCTCGCACTGGCCTTCAAAGAATCGTTTCTATCTATAAGTAAAAGGCTGAACCATTCAAGCCTGTCCCAATTCTTCTCCGGTCATTCGTCTATTCGCACTTGTTCAGTCTAGCCATATGACAAGATCTCTGCGAAGCATTCACGTCATAGAGACAACATCGCAGCCCGCCAGCAGGTAAAAATTATACCATCTTAGTCTGAGATTTCTGCAACCGATTCCTTCACTCCCAAGCAAAGCCAATTTCACTCATCCCTTTTCATGTGCGATTCCCTGGCGAGCCTTGCCCTTGCGCCCAAGTTTCCCTCTCCTGCTTCTCATAGCGCTACTCTTGCAAAAAGCGATACTGCAATAAAGATGCAACATCGAGTAGTTCTCTGGGGACTCTTAAGCTTCCCACGTGTGACAACTGCTATACGCCCCTCTAAGGTGCGAATCGACTCATACTCTCCGGGTACCGAGAGCAACCACCGCGCCGACCCACCCACCAATCCACATCCATCGACCATATAAGAGACCGTTATAGTCTAATGCAAACTATAGAAAAGACGATCTATCACAAATGTTAGACCTCAGAGTAGCAAATTCTTCTCTGAGATAGATCAATTGAAACAGATCATCCAACCCAAAAGGTTTAACCAGCAAGTACAAAATTACCAGAATTATGAATAAAAATCGAGTGTAACTATGTACTGTCGAAATAGAGATTTAAATAAACGGCCAACATTATCTGCTCTCTCTTTATTTAAATGTTTTTATGCGATGGATAAGGACTTCTACACATTATAATGTAACATCTAAATAACCGCGCCTATGAAACACGTTGAGACCAAAAGTTAAGAATAAATACACATCTCTATTCTAATAATATTAACTTAGACTTCACAATCAGTTCCTTACTCATCTATCGTGTCTATGTCATAACACATATACCCGTCATCATTTTCACTTCAGATATTGTCTGTCAACCTCTGAACTTCCATTTTAACTAAAACCTAAAACAATAAATAAATACGATTAACCTGCTTCATATCTAAGAAAGCTGTACCAGGATCATCTGCTATGAACAGATACGCTCAGTACATCATTGTAGTTGGTATAGGCGATTTTAGTTGTAATTTTAGAAACACTCTATAGTATGCTATATTTTATTCGATGTATACCACAAGTAATTTCGACCTAATGGTTTACACAAACAATATAGCTGCAACCCTAACCCCTCCTCCAAAACAAATCCGTGACTATAATGGAAATATATTGTAACTAAATAATAGTAAGCACAAACCGAGGTGAGATGGGGACTACATCCCAATATCTGGAAGTAAACTTGCCTAGACCGAAAGGTGAAGTAGCCAAAATGTATCAAATTAATAAATATTATCTCTGGCTAGAAATGCCCCAAATTACAGTCATAGCCAAATTGTATAAACGACAGTAAGCTTTCCTGTGCTTGGATTCCGACATCTCTTAGCTTCTTCAGTGAAACGTTTGTGCGCACTAAAAAAGCGTTTGCAGTACCTGAAATAAAATACAACCAACTAAAACTCCCGAATCGATTTAAGTTATGCATAACTCTACATTGTGCTGATGTTCATCCTCGGCATCACCCTGAAAAACAAAAAAAAAAGCAAATCGAAGTCGCAAAGACCAAAGGAAACAGCTGACATAAACAAAATCCACCAGACCCCAAAAAAAAACTGGGCTAGTAAGGATAAATCTGAAATATGGTCTGAAATCACAAGAACTGTAGCTACTTTGCCATTGCCTGATGCTTGTGATCTAATTTTTCATAGAAATGTTTTATGATGAGAGAATAAATTGTCAGAGCACGTTGCTCTATCTAGAATTCTAGTCATTTGATGGTGGGTGAATGTAAACTGGGATTTCTACCTGAATATGCACTTTTTTTCTAACAAAAACATCCATATACCATGAATATGTTATCAGACTGTTCATCTAAGAGGTTTTTTCTTGGTTAGTGGGATATCAATATCTTAGTTAGCCCGAATTGGTTGATAGCACCGGAAGGATAATAAGAAACTGATGGAGTTAGAAATAGTGCGTTTGTTATTTTGCTAACGGTTAGCGAATGAGATTGTAACATTATGTTTGTCGTCCCTGTTAAAACATTTATAAAAAATCTGAAATGGATTAGCTTTATTCACAAGATCTGGTATCTTTCATCTGGTGTCTTGGACTTGCTGATTTAATGATATTTAGATGCTACTATCTACTTGTGAAGCATATTGCTAGCTATGCTAGATCGAGTGTGTGGGGGTGGGGTGCCTCCCCGGACCCGGGTAGGGGGTAGAGGCTCGTTAGATGTTAAATTAGTGAGGAAGATAAAGTCTCGGAGCTTCAGTGATGTTGCAGGTTCGTTGCAGTCGGTTGGCAGCAGAGAACTGAAGGAAAGGCGGCCAAAGGAGGAATCGGCTTTGGGTGACAGTGATGAAATATACCTGCTGGCGCAGACGCGGCTACGGTTGGTCTGCCTATGGTGACCGTGAGCTGAGATAAGTGTAGCTTTACCATTACTATAGCATGCACCTGGATGCACAGTAGGGTGGTTCTATGGCTCAGACGAATAATATGAAAGGGTGAGGGACACAGCCAACGAGATGCATACACCAGCGTTGCAAATGGTGGGTAGTATTGGGCTTGCTGACAAAACCGATGGCACTATGTATAGACTAGCATCCAATTGCTGAAGTAGAGTGTGGAGGCTATTTTGTAAATACATCCGCCGGAAGTCCAATAGGATACGGGGGTAGATATGTCAGTTTCTGACAAGGTATGTTTGGCGAGCTTGAGTGGACAGCGCAGGTGCTTTTGAGATTGACCGAATGGCAATAGGAAAGCCGAATTCTAGAAGTTCCAGTTTGGGATTTTGGACGATGCTTAAATGTGAGTTGTCCGGGAACGGAGATTCAGCAGTCTAACCAGACAAGCCTAAGGTATTTGTAGTCCTCCACATTATCTTCAGTCCCAAGAACCCGGTGTCCCAGCCAGTAGTATACTGGTCCATGCGCGGGCAGTGATTGGTTGAAGAGCATGCCCTTTAGTTGATGTACACATTTAAGAGCAGTTGGAGGCCATGGAAGGAGAGTTGTATGGCATTGACGCTTGTCTGGAGGTTAGTTAACACAATGTCCTAAGAAGGGCCAGTATACACAATGGTGGTGTCTGCATAGAGGTGGATCAGAGAATCACCCGCAGCAAGAGCGACATCATTGATGTATACAGAGAAAAGAGTCGGCCCGTGAATTAAACCCTGTGGCACCCCCATAGAGACTGCCAGAGGCCCTCCGATTTGACACACTGAACTCTGTCTTAGAGGTAGTTGGTGAACCAGGCAAGGCAGTCATTTGAGAAACCAAGGCTGTTGAGTCTGCCGATAAGAATGTGCTGATTGACAGAGTTGAAAGCCTTGGCCAGGTCGATGAATACAGCTGCACAGTATTGTCTCTTATCGTTGCTGGTTTTGATATCGTTTAGGACCTTGAGGCTGAGGTGCACCCATGACACCCATGAACAGCTCGGAAACCAGATRGCATAGCYGAGAAGGTATGGTGGGATTCGAAATGGTCGGTCATCTGTTTTTAACTTGGCTTTCGAAGACCTTAGAAAGGCAGGGTAGGTTAGATTTAGGTCTGTAGCAGTTTGGGTCTAGAGTGTCTGCCCCTTTGAAAAGGGGGATGACCSTGGCAGCTTTCCAATATTTGCGGATCTCAGACGATACGAAASAGAGGTTGAACAGGCTAGTAATAGGGGTTGCAACAATTTGCGGCAGATCATTTTAGAAAGAGTTGGTCCAGATTGTCTAGCCCGGCTGATTTGTAGGGATCCAGATATTGCAGGTGAAGGAGAAATGGGGTAGGCTTGGGCAAGTTGCTGTGGGGG
>NC_036869.1:17715-18651 GCF_002910315.2 Salvelinus sp. IW2-2015 | reverse complement strand
ATGCACTTAAGGAAATCACTCTGCAAACTATCATCACCATGCACTTAAGGAAATCACTCTGCAAACTATCATCACCATGCACTTAAGGAAATCACAAATATTGTACTGGAATGTTTCCAGTACAATATACACTAACGTTCAAAAGTTTGGGGTCACTTAGAAAAGTCCTTGTTTTCCATGAAAACATACATGAAATGGGTTGCAAAATGAATAGGAAATACAGTCAAGACATTGACAAGGTTATAAATAATGATTTTTWATTGAAATATTTGTGTCCGTCATACTTTGGTTTCGTCAAAGAATCCTCCATTTGCAGCAATTACAGCCTTGCAGACCTTTGGCATTCTAGTTGTCAATTTGTTGAGGTAATCATGAAGAGATTTCACCCCATGCTTCCTGAAGCACTTCCCACAAGTTGGATTGGCTGATGGGCACTTCTTACATACCATTCGGTCAAGCTGAACTTACAACAGCTCAATAGGGCTGAGATCCAGTGACTGTGCTGGCCACTCCATTATAGACAGAATAGCAGCTGACTGCTTCTTCCCTAAAAAGTTATTGCATAGTTTAYYGCTGTAACTTGGGTCATTGTCCTGTTGTAGGAGAAAATTGGCTCCAATTAAGCGGCGTCAACAGGGTATGGCATGGCGTTGCAAAACGGAGTGATAGCCTTCATTCTTCAAGATCCCTTTTACCCTGTACAATTCTCCCACTTTACCACCACCAAAGCACCCCCAGACCGTCACATTGTTTCCACCATGCTTGACAGATGTCGTCAAGCATCTTTTAATTTTTTCAGCGTCTCACGAATGTTCTTCCTTGTGATCCGAACACCTCAAACTTGAATTTGTCTGACCATACCACTTTTTTACAATCTTCCTCTGTCCAGTGTCTGTGTTATTTTGCCCATCTTAATATTTTGTTTTTATTAACCAG
>NC_036869.1:14936-17412 GCF_002910315.2 Salvelinus sp. IW2-2015 | reverse complement strand
GCTTCTTTAATTAATCAACACAAGTTTTCAGCATTGCTAACATAGTTACAAAAGGGTTTTCTAATGATCAATTAGCCATTTAAATGATAATCTTGGATTAGCTAACACAGCGTGCCATTGGAACACAGGAGTGATGGTTGCTGATAATGGGCCACTGTGAGCCCATGTAGATATTCTATAAAAAACAGCCGTTTCCAGCTACAGTAGTCGTTTACAACATTAACAATGTCTACACTGTATTTCTGATCAATTTGATGTTATTTTAATGGACAAAAAAATTGCTTTTCTTTCAAAAACAAGGACATTTCTAAGTGACCCCAACATTTGAACGGTAGTGAGTGTAGGTTCAGCACAAACACTTATTGTTTGGGATGCCTTTAAATGTACCTTCAGAGGTCATTCAATTCAATATTCATCAATAATAATAAATAAAGCAGTTTCTGTCTAAAGAGACAAGACTAACAAGGGAAATACATGAAYTAATAGTACAGGTACAAAGCAATTAAAACATTACTACAGAGACACAAAATAAGTTYGAGGAAAAACAAAAATAACCATCTAATGTAATATTTTTCAYAAATAAAGCAAACTGGATGGAATATGGAGAAAAATGCACCAAATTCTTCCTAAATCTCCATCACAGGAACGCTACCAYAAATATTTTGCAGAAACTCTTTACTAAAAACGGAGTGATCTWTGATTCTCTGAATTATATTTTATAATAAGATACAAATTTAAGCAGATGTTCTCCCTTCCATCTCATCCTCACCCTCTGAATGATGATTATAGTAAGGAGTTATTTACAAATAATACAAAACATTTGAAAATTAACAAATGTACAGAAAGAACAGCGCAAAGGCCAAATTACAGAGGAATACCCTTTTGAGGCTATTAAATCCCTTCAGTCTGGAAAATCCCAGGGCTTGATGGCATGACGGTTGAGGTATATCAAGCCTTTTTTTTATATACTCAAAGCTCCATCGTTAGCTTGTTTTATCTACTGCTATAGAAATTGTAGTCTGTCAGGTACTCAGCAGGAAAGTCTGATTTCACTGTTATTAAATCAAGACCCAGATGGCAAAAATAAAGATCCAGTCTATCAAGAAAACTGGAGGCCTCTTACACTTCAATATTGTGATGCAAAAATACTAGCGAATGCATAGGACTCTGAATTAAAAAGGTTTCACCAGGTATTGTTCATCCTGATCAAACAGGTTTTTATATAATAGAACAACATGAAACATCTAAGAAGCCAGGCCTGGTATTTATAGTGAATTTTGAAAATCTCTTTTAAAATGGGTAAAAGTAATGTATAGCAACCCCAGGTGTAAAATAGTAAATAGCGGCTACTTCTCAGAGAGTTTTGAATTGTTAAGAGGAGTTAAACAAGGGTGTCCGCTGTCACCATATCTGTTCATTATGGCCATTGAAATYCTAGCTATTAAAATCAGAACAAATAACAACATTAGACGATTTAGAAATCCAAGGCTTAAAAACAAAGGTGTCCATGTATGCCGATGACTCAAGTTTAATATTAAGTCTGCAAGCTAAATCCCTACTATGTCTCATTGAAGATCTAGATACTTTTTCTGCCCTCTCTGGACTAAAACNGAATGTTCTTCCTTGTGATCCGAACACCTCAAACTTGAATTTGTCTGACCATACCACTTTTTTACAATCTTCCTCTGTCCAGTGTCTGTGTTATTTTGCCCATCTTAATATTTTGTTTTTATTAACCAGCCTGAGATATGGCTTTTTCTTTGCAACTCTGCCTAGAAGGCCAGCATCCCGGAGTCGCCTCTTCACTGTTGACGTTGAGACTGGTGTTTTGCGGGTACTATTTAATGAAGCTGCCAATTGAGGACTTGTGAGGAGTCTGTTTCTCAAACTAGACACTAATCACCTTGTCCTCTTGCTCAGTTGTGCACCGGGGCCTCCCACTCCTCTTTCTATTCTGGTTAGAAACAGTTTGCTCTGTTCTGTGTAGTAGTACACAGCGTTGTACGAGATCTTCKYTTTTTTGGCAATTTCTCTCAWGGAATAGCCTTCATTTCTCAGGACAAGAATAGACTAACGAGTTTCAGAAGAAAGTWATATCTTTCTGGCCATTTTGAGCCTGTAATTGAACCCACAAATGCTGATGCTCCAGATACTCAACTAGTCTAAAGAAGGACAGTTTCATTGCTTCTTTAATTAATCAACACAAGTTTTCAGCATTGCTAACATAYTTACAAAAGGGTTTTCTAATGATCAATTAGCCATTTAAATGATAATCTTGGATTAGCTAACACAGCGTGCCATTGGAACACAGGAGTGATGGTTGCTGATAATGGGCCACTGTGAGCCCATGTAGATATTCTATAAAAAACAGCCGTTTCCAGCTACAGTAGTCGTTTACAACATTAACAATGTCTACACTGTATTTCTGATCAATTTGATGTTATTTTAATGGACAAAAAAATTGCTTTTCTTTCAA
>NC_036869.1:4626-9512 GCF_002910315.2 Salvelinus sp. IW2-2015 | reverse complement strand
AAACAATGAACATTTCTAAGTGAACCTCAAACATTTGAACCGGTAGATGTAGGTTTCAGCCAAAACACTATTGTTTGGGATGCCTTTAAAATGTACCTTCAAGAGGTCATTCAATTCAATATTCATCCTAATTTGACGTTTCTGTCGTAAGAGACAAGACTTACAGGGAAATACATTGAAATATAATCGGTACCAAGCCAATTAAAACAATTACTACAGAGACACAATAAGTTGGAGGAAAAACAAAAATAACCCATCTATTAATGATTTTTTCAGAAATAAGCCAAGACTGGATGGAAAAGTATGGAGAAAAAAATGCACCAAAATTCTTTCATAAATCTCCATCACAGGAACGCTACCAAAATATTTTGCAGAACTCTTACTAAAAAACGGAGTGATACTATGAATTCTCTGAATTATATTTTATTAATAAGAATAGTTGGAAAGATATTTTTGATGTACAAATTCCATGGTACAGGGTGTATAAGTTGATATACAGTATAAAACAATGCAAAATTCAAGACTTCGTGCTTTTCAGCTAAAATGATTGTACATAATTCTTGCCACCAACAAAGTGTTAAATATGTGGGTCATACAATCATCACAGATCTGCATATTCTGTTGTGAAGATACWTAATCAATAGACCATTTGTTTTGGTATTGCTCTCAGGTAGCATGTTTCCGGTCTCAGATTCAGGAATGTCTGAAAATGCATAACATTGATCTAAAATTTACCCTAGAAATAGTATTGTTGGGAGATCTGGAGAGACCGTGTCAGTCAATTACTAATTATATAGCATGGCTAAGGGATAACATTAGCCACRTCGAGCTAGCTAACGCAGAATAGATTATCCATATGACATTGAGAAATAGTGCATTATGTGTAGTTTAGAAGATATCCGMAAATAAGTTAATAAATAGGTAAATAAACCAAAACAGAACTATGTTTGTAGTTATAGGTAACCACATCGTGACTACAACTAAATTACTAAGTCTTTCTCCACACTGTGTTGTTACTTTCATGAGTAAAAATGTATGCTTCCTACCCTTTAAAGCTTGACAGACCAAACAAGTTGATCCAGGAAATCAAACACACTCAATGTTTTCTAGGCCCAGCGAGGTGATTCAAGAGAGACATGTTTTATAGAGACATCATACGTCATCCAGAATGTTGTCTTTTCACACTTAATGAAGGGGTTTGTGTTCCACGACCTATACACCGTGCTGGGTGAAAGTACCAGCATCTCTCAAAATATATACTGCAAATGTCAAATTACAACTTAATACATGCCCCTTTTAAGTGACYATAATACATTTTAAGTTAAATTAAAWCAAATACAATTTTATTTGTCACAAGATTCGTAAACTACTGTTGTAGACTAACAGGGAATTGCTTGCCCTTCCCAACAATTTTATTTATTTCACCTTTATTTAACCAGCTAGGCTTGTTGAGAACAAGTTCTCATTTACAATGCAGATTGGAAGAAAATAGAGAAATAACGTAAAAGTTATAACACTTAATAATAAAAGTATTAATAATTACACAATGGGTAACAATAACTTGGCTAACGATCCTGTATATACACTTGGTACCAGTACCGAGACGATGTGTAGTGGTACGAGGTAATGCAGGTAGTTATGTACATATAACCAGGAATAGAGTGACTAGGCAACAGGATAGATAAATAATAAAACAGTAGCAGTAACGTAATGTGATGAGTCAAAAAGTTAGTGCAAAAAAGTGCCAATGCAGATAGTCAGTGAGCATTTGGTTAACTAATTAAAACTACAGTATGCTGCGAAAGGATTCACCCCCGTTGGCATTTTACCTATTTTTGTGCCTTACAACCTGGAAATTAAATTGATTTTGAGGGTTTGTATCATTTTGATTTACACAAACGAAAGGGCGATATAAAGATTGCAAGGCCTATTGTAACTTATTTTAGCAGTCTTATGACTTGGGATGAGCAGAAGGTTGTTCATGGTCTGTGTTGTTTCCAGATGTTGTCCATCGGAATCACTTTGTGTACGGTAGCAGAGAACGACTAGTCTATGACTTGGGTGGCGGGAGTCTGCAATTTTAGGCCTTCCTTGACCACTGGCCTGCGTAATACAGTGTCCTGCTGAATTGGCAGAGGAGCTTCGGCCTCAGTTGATGTTTGGGCCGGTACTCATCACCCTCTGAAGCCATCTTGTGGCTCGGATGCCAAGCAGGGTGCCATTACCAACGGGGGATGCAAGCCATTTAAAATGCTTCTCAATGGATGCAAGCTGTTAAACTTTGATGGTTCTAGAGGGGCCCATGACTAATATCATTTCTCAGCCTTCTGAGGGGGAAGAGCATTATCGTGCCTCCTTCATGACTTGTTGTTATATGTCTAATTGTGAGTGCTGGACCATGATAGATCCTTAGGATTGGACACGTCGACTTGTCGCTAAACACTCCTTATTCTCTAGTAAGGGAGGCTCTGGTTTAATAGCCAAGATTCACCTGTCTACGTTAGTGGGAGGGTTATGCGATGATCTGGACCACACTTGGCCAGGTCTTCTGCACTCTGCCTACAGGCTGTCTCATCATCGCAGTCATGGGTGAACAGGGAATACGGAGGGGACTAAGCACGCCACGCCTGAGGGGCCCCTCTGTGTTGGGGTCGAGAGGTGCGTGGCGGATGCTTGTTGTTGCCTACCCTCTCCACCTGGGGGTGGCCTGTCATAAGTTTCAAGGTCCATTTGCAGAGGGAGGGTGTTCAGTCCCAGCTGGTGTTGAGCTTTTGTGGTAAGTATGGTGTGGAATGCTGAGCTGTAGTCAATGAACAGCATTCCACATTGGTGTTCCATTTTCCAGGTGGAATGAGCAGTGTGGAGTGATGATTGAGATTGCTTCATCTGCGCATGCTGTTGGCGTTGCGAATTGGAGTGGGTCTTAGGTGTTTTCCATGACTGGATAGTGTGTTGATGTGAAGCATGACCACTTTTTCAAGCCATTATGGCTACGTGCGTTCGTTGGATTGATTAATGGACGACTGCTGGTTCATCGACATGATTAAGCTGTTTATAATTACGTGATTAATAGATCAGGTTCATGTTAACTCAGTGTAACCTGGGCACCATGGGAAAGTTTGGTTAATTGATTTCTATTTCCCAGCATTACTCAAAAGCAAACTACTGAGCAATATCGATTTTACAACAATCACTATCATTACTAATGTCCTCTTACAGCTCTCTATCCTGAACATTTGCATAATTCGGCATCTGCACAAACCGAGTCCAATAAATAAGTCCGTACCACACCAATTGGAGTGATCATTTATTACTAACAAGCTTGATTATAAAAGAGTTACGAACACACGTTCTAGGCTAATTGGTTCTAGAAGCTTAGTATACGAACTGACACAGGTCCTAGCGGGCCAACACAATATAACATGTGTTACACAAAAATGGGATTTAAAAGAGAGGAGAAAGAGAAGAAAGCACACTTGCGGTACGTACATGTTCAAATCAAATCAAATGTATTTATATAAGACGCCTTCGTTACATCGAGCATGGATAATCAAAAAGTGCTGTTGACCATCATTCTTATTTACAGGAAACCCAGCCTTAAACCCCAACAGCAAGCAATGCAGGTGTATGAAGCACAGCTGGGTAGGGAAAAACTCCCTAGGGAAAAGCAAAAACCTTAGGGAATCTAAGGAGGAGAACCAGCTATGAGGGACAGGTCCTCTTCTTCCATGCTCAGGTACAGAGAATACTGACTCCAGAACTAGTATGCAGGTTAGCCTTGTGCCGGGTGGGATTATAACAGAACATGGCAAAGATGTTCAAATGTCATAAGATGTGTGACCCAGCATGGTCAGATATATAATAAAAACCTGAGTAGTTGTCGAGGATGCAACAAGTCAGCATCCTCACAGGGTGACATATGTAGCTTGGCTTTTCATAGTGCTCCGATCATTGAGAGTATCTCTACTGCCTTACCTAGCTGTCGTCTAGAGAGCGTTAAAACAGCAGGTCTGGGGACAGGGTAAACACGTCCGGGCGAACAGGTCGGGTTATCCCATAGACTTGCAGCCCAGAACAGTTGATAACTGAAGCAGCAGCAGGCCAGGTGGAACTGGGGTCGACAGCAAGGAGTCCATTCATGCCAGGTGAGTTCCGTGTAGTGCATGCTCCATAGGGTTCAGAGGTCGCTCTTACACGATGAGTAGGAGAAAGAAATGAAAGAAAGAAGAGAAAGTGAGGAGCATTAGAACCGATAGAGTGCATACTTAAATTCAACACATACACCTGAGGATTTAGGACCACACGACATATACTCATGATCATAACAGACGACCCTAGGCCCCGACACATAAACTACTGCAGCATTAAATACTTGGAGGGCTGAACGACAGGAGGGTCAGGAGCACTGTGGCCCCATCGAGTGATAATACCCACCCAGACGGGCGTCCCCAAAAACAGGCAGTAACCCGACCCAATTTGCCAAAAGCATCCCCCACACCACTAGAGGATATATTTTAACCCAGCACAACTTACCATCCGAGATCGAAGGTGCCAGTCGCAGTATAGGCCCACGGAAGTGATCTCCGCCACGGCACAACCCAAGGGGATGGCAGACCAACCCAGACAGAAAGACACGTCAGTGTGACTCAACTCCATGTGCAAGTGGACTCACCCCTCCTAGGGACGGCAAGTGGGCTAGCAGCACCAGTAAGCCAAAGTGACTGCAACCTCCTGTACATTATTAGGTTTAGAGGTCATGAGGAAATGCCCAGTGGAGAGGAGGTTTGGAATCGGCCAGGCAGAGACAGGCAAAGGTGGTTGTTGCTCTGCAGAGCCTTTCCGTTCACCTCACACTCCTGGGCCAGACTTACACTTCAATTCATTAT
>NC_036869.1:0-4222 GCF_002910315.2 Salvelinus sp. IW2-2015 | reverse complement strand
TAGATGGAAAAAAGCTGTCCTTGAACAGTCTTGATATGTTCATCAAAAGAGAGTCAGGGTCCAGAGTAACCCCAAGGTCCTTCACAGTTTTATTTGAGACGACTTTACAACCATCAAGATTAATTGTCAGATTTAACAGAAGATCTTTTGTTTCTTGGGACCTAGAACAAGCATCTCTGTTTGTCCGAGTTTAAAAGTAGAACGTTTTCAGCATCCACTTCCTTATATCTGAAACACAGGCTTCTAGCGAGGGCAATTTTGGGGCTTCACCATGTTTCATTGAAATGTGTCATCCGCATAGCAGTGAAAGTTAACATTATGTTTTCGATGACATCCCCAAGAGGTAAAATATATAGTGAAAACAATAGTGGTCCTAAAACGGACCTTGAGGAACACCGAATTTACAGTTGATTTGTCAGGGACAAACCATTCACAGAGACAAACTGATATCTTTCCGACAGATAAGATCTAACTAAGCCAGAACTTGTCCGTGTAGACCAATTTAGGTTTCCAATCTCTCCAAAAGAATGTGGTGATTGATGGTATCAAAGGCAGCACTAAGGTCTAGTAGCACGAGGACAGATGCAGAGCCTCGGTCTGACGCCATTAAAAGGTCATTTACCACCTTCACAAGTGCAGTCTCAGTGCTATGATGGGGTCTAAAACCAGACTGAAGCATTTCGTATACATTGTATACGTATACATTAGAAAAAGCTGCGCAACAGCTTTTTCTAAAATTCTTGAGAGGAATGGAAGATTCGATATTGGCCATAGTTTTTTATATTTTCTGGGTCAAGGTTTGGCTTTTTCAAGAGAGGCTTTATTACTGCCACTTTTAGTGAGTTTGGTACACATCGGTGGATAGAGAGCCGTTTAGAGGGCCAAGCACATGAAGCAGCTCTTTAAGTAGTTTAGTTGGAATAGGGTCCAGTATGCAGCTTGAAGGTTTAGAGGCCATGATTATTTTCATCATTGTGTCAAGAGATATAGTACTAAAACACTTGAGTGTGTCTTGATCCTAGGTCCTGGCAGAGTTGTGCAGACTCAGGACAGCTGAGCTTTGGAGGAATACGCAGATTTAAAGAGGAGCTTTCTAATGATCATGATCTTTTCCTCAAAGAAGTTCATACATTATTACTGCTGAAGTGAAAGCCATCCTCACTTGGGAATGCTGCTTTTTAGTTAGCTTTGCGACAGTATCAAAAATACATTTGGGATTATTCTTATTTTCCTCAATAAGTTGAGTTGGAAAAATAGGATGATCGAGCAGCAGTGAGGGCTCTTCGATACTGCACGGTACTGTCTTTCCAAGCTAGTCGGAAGACTTCCAGTTTGGTGTGGCGCCATTTCCGTTCYAATTTTCTGGAAGCTTGCTTCAGAGCTCGGGTATTTTCTGTATACCAGGGAGCTAGTTTCTTATGACAAATGTTTCTAGATTTTAGGGGTGCAACTGCATCTAGGGTATTGCGCAAGGTTAAATTGAGTGATGGTAAGGAGACGGTAAGGAGATATCATTGGGGGTACTATCCCCAATCCCCATGTGACAAAAAAGAACAGAACAGACAGTCACAAAATAGCAAGTCAGTTTTGTTCCTGTCCTGGGCTAAGATAGTGCGCAGAGAGGCTGTGTGTGTTCAGAGTTCTGCAGTGATGGATCATCCTATAGAATTCAATCCCCCTGCCTGGCCCATGGCCAAGGCAGCAGAGCAGTGGAAAACCACAGCAGCACAAACCCCTGCAATGACATCCCAGCGTCTTGATCCCAGCATTCTAGAACACTTTCTTTCTTATCAAATAATTCTGTTCTAATTTCTTCTTTCAAACATTTGGTAGGTGGCCAAATATATTATAACATTTTAGTAGTTTTGTATATTGTAATAAAATCTCACATTAGCTTAATTTGAATTCTGTACTGCCAGCATCGATATCACTATGAATAAAATTGGAGTTTAAAGGCGCTACTCTAAATGCTAGCCAGAGTTTTTCACATGCAAATTAAAATCTAACCCCCTACCCGAAACAAATTAGAGCGGACTGCTGGTGACTGGACATCAATGGGCTTTATAATGTAGTCTGTTGCTACAGTAGGCTGGGAGAGCAGCTGTGACTGAGAAAGGAGAATCCACTTGACAGTGCTGGGGAGTGATAGTTACTTTTCTTATTGTGACTGTGGTGCAGTCGAACTGTGACAGATGGGGCTTTGGTGTTCCTGAGCATCTGCCGCCGAGGGCTCAATGAGGGGGGATGAGGGGAGTGGGACGATAAGGGACACGGTACTACAGCACATATTAAAGCAACCAGTGCTTTACATAAACTACTGACATTTCTAACTTACAGGGAGAGGGAGCGTTTCATTTGGTGTAAATTAAAACCGGGCCTCAAGTGATGTTTCATGGAGAGTAGAGCAGGGTTTAGGAAGTGAGTGTCCGCTGTAAATCATGAATCGGTCCTGTTAAACTGTCTGCACATTTCTCAATACACTGGCTTGTCCTATTTTGAAAATGAAGGGAAAGGAGAACCTTTCTGAGGGTCATAACATTAAATTATGGGTGTAGGGAAGAGTGAAGTGGAGCTTGATAAGAGTACTCTGGCTGATCCTCTAGGAAATCGTAATATTTGGGATTTCAGCAGAAGTGAAATGTCTCTTGGGAGAAATCTGGCCTACTAAGAATAGATGAACCCCACCCAAGCAAGGATGGCCACTAAAGTCTTAATTAAAAACATATAGACCATTAACTATGAGCTCAACCAGTTTAGGCTACACATACAGTATTTTACCTCCATTTCTATAAGAGTCAAATGGGAAGTGTTTGGAAAATCAAAAAGAAAGAAAATCTATACACCAGTGCAGGATCCCCAGTGCTCAGTACTACTTGATGATGTCAGCCTTTTGCTAGCTTCAGTTTGGAAGCACAGTGTTTCCATCTCAACCTTCAATGACCTTGAGATTACACTCTTATGAAAACTAAATGTCATGAAGAATTTGGAAGATCTTGGTCTGTTGAGCCATCTATAGGCCTACACACGGAGACAGGACCTGGAACCAAAAATATGAGAAGGAGACATGAGGACAGCTTCTTCTACAGATCTTAATTTAAGACCGTTTGCTACAGAAGTAAAATAATCCTTCAGCAACAGGAAATGTGAATTATTATGTGGATTATAATTTATGGACATTTTTGTATAGGTTGATACATTTTTCGATGGTCCAAATCACGTCTGAAATTTCAAAGTGGAAAGCCTTTTAAAAACTCAAATACACTACAAGTTTGCATTTCCTGTAGTGCAGGGAAATTCTCAACAACAAAAGAGTGATCAAATTAGGATGCTACATCTGTATTTCCTCTATCAACAGCCATGTACGCTTTTAACATTTTCTGGACTTGAAGGCACTAAGAAGAAAAATAATACTTTTCCCTGTTGGTCTCAGGAACCCTTCTCCATTTATGTAATCACATTGATTTCTGCATTGTTTGGTTTTCATCTGATTTATAAGTCTTTCTTTATCTATCATGTTATGTGTGTGTGAGTGTGTGAGACTGTGAGCGTGTGCGTGGGTGTGCGTGTGTGCGTGTTGAGGAAGACCGAGAGGTGAGAAGGAGGTGGTGGAGCTGGTGATAGAGTGATTGGCGTCTGATATACAGCCTGTCTGCAGGCTGCCCTTGTGTTGATTGATGAGAGCAACTGTCTTAATCACATAGATCTCATATTTATTAACATTATACCCTCTGATAGGCCAGGCAGCAGCTTTGCAACTACCCCCAGAGAGAATGGATGGATAAGGAGAGATGGGCAGAGAGGAAATATTGACTGCCCAAATTGATGGGAAGCGGATAGTTATTTATTAGATAGCTTAGTATGGTAATTAATATGTCTGTGTGGGCCTGTGTTTACAGAACAGTTTGTTTGCCCTGTTGTACAGGATACTGTTGTCCCTCTCTGCTGCAGCAGCCACCCCTGTCTGCACTGTCAATGAGATTCTTGAACACACACACACACACACACACACATGCAAACTCTCTTTACTTCCTCAGGAGGCGTTTATTTATTATCCCTGTTGCCACAGTCATGCCCAAGACATCTTCCCTCTTTTCCACTAAGCCATGTACCATTTGCTCTCTTCATCTGTCTCTTGTCATCACCTCCATTCTTTAGCTCGTTCCCTCTCTCCTCTCCTCTCTCTGACTGGAGGTGAGAGATGAGGCTGGTGATATATAGAGGC
>NC_036868.1:32696830-32734159 GCF_002910315.2 Salvelinus sp. IW2-2015 | reverse complement strand
GTCTTTAACCACATAGGGCTATCTTATGTATAGCAACCCTACCTTGTAACAACACAACTGATTGGCTCAAAGGAAAGAAATTCCACAAATTAACTTGTAACAAGGCACACCTGTTAATTGAAATGCATTACAGGTRACTACCTAATGAAGCTGGTTGAGAGA
Organism: Salvelinus sp. IW2-2015; assembly: GCF_002910315.2. Classification (NCBI taxonomy): domain Eukaryota; kingdom Metazoa; phylum Chordata; class Actinopteri; order Salmoniformes; family Salmonidae; genus Salvelinus; species Salvelinus sp. IW2-2015. The sequence goes on along the minus strand of NC_036868.1, from coordinate 32,733,997 downwards.
ATGCCAAGAGTATGCAAAGTTGTCTTCAGGGCAAAGGGTGGCTACTTTGAAGAATCTCAAATATAAAATATATTTTGATTTGTTTAAGTCAGCTCCAAAATGCAGGTGTTTCAGGTTGGTAATGTTCTCTAGTTGCGCTGTGATTGGCTAAGTGTTCTGTCACTGATGGGGACACCAGGTCACCTCAAAATCTATGGGGAGAGCTCGAAAATTCAAGCCCCTTGGGTGCTGCCATAGAGTTCCATTAGAAGTGCCCATCCAACAAGTCTCAAGGTCATTGGCCATAGATAAAATGTCATCAAATCACATTATTACTGTAGCTTTGATTGAACTGATCCTGTCAACATCATACATTCAAAATCTTAGCTAGCAGTCATCATCATGAATCAAATTGATAATCTACTGGCAAATCATTTTTAATCCTTTTCATATGAAGAGAAATTGTGAAGAGAAATTATAGATAAAACGTATCGGTGCTCATCGGCCATTGGACATAAACATTACACAACAAGTTGGAAATCCAAGTTCAACAATGAGTGGTTTGGAAGGAATCATTGCATAACTGCAATTATTTTAAAGCAATCACTAGCCTGCTATTGTGGGTGTGTGGGTGTGGGTGTGTGGTCCAAGTCTGTGTTTAAGGGTCTCTTTTCCAAATTTAAAAGGATCCACATTCAACATCGGCCATCCTGTCAATCCAGCATGATTTCTGCAGCGTTCAGAACAACTGGACCTCGGAACTGGATAATCTCAGACTTCAGTGAGTTCAAGACAACTGGGAACTCAGAAAAAAATGAGCGCCGACTGGGAAAATACGTTTGGAATGGCAATCCAACTCGGAATTCCAAGTAGGGAACTCGGGCCTCTTTCTAGAGCTCCGACCAGAAGATCACTGAGGTCATGATTCGACCTTGTTTTTTTCCGAGTTCCCAGTTGTCTTGAAAGCACCATAAATCCAGAGAATGCCAGATTTTGATGACAAAATTTACACAGGAAGGACTGCCGCGTCACGTTCAAGTGAGCACAGCAACGTGAGTCCAAAAATGTCTTGTATGCTTCTGGATAAATGATGTAATAAGACATGGTGATATGTATACTGAAGCTAAGAAATTAACAATAAGTGTATGTTGTGTAGTAAACTGTTAGTAGCCCATGTGCCTCACCCTAATCATTTTAATTGGGTAAGAACGTGGGCACCGTTTGTCACCGTTATAGTGTAATTCRTCTATTGTTTAGTGATGTGTAGTGTAGTGGCTTTGCTGGCATGCATAAAAAAAAATTGCCACTAAGTTGCCATTAAGTGTATTTTGGTTATTTTAACCGTTTTTTTCATGCTAAATCGTTTGTTATGCTAGCTCTCGTCCTGTTCGCCATCCAACGTTACACTGTTCGCTTGTTTTCAACATGTGAGCCCAGTCCAAACCTAGAACGTTCAACATTTTTGTTGAATTTTTATTATTTTATGTTGTAGCAAGTGTGAGAGAAGCCATAAGTCAACTAACACTGCGGTGTATGTTATTGTCTGTCCCAGGTATGTGAAAAAATGTGTTGTCAATCGGGGATTTATTCCATGTAATTGCTATTGTACATTTGTATTTGATCATTTTGTATGGAGCTCATATGCAAAATTAAAATACTACACGTTCAGAACAAGAATAATATAACAGACTGTTTCATGCTGATGGAATTAATGGAGTTTGGGAGAAGTCATGTCAACTAACACTGCGGTGTAAGTTATTGTCCGTCCCAGAAAAAAAAAAGATTGTATGAGCACCAGTACTATCGTGTGTCTCTCCCCCCCCATGCCTCAGAAAGGATTTAGAACCTGAAGGTTACACCAAATTGGAAACCAAAGTATAAGATGTGTTGCGTAATTAACTGTACCATTAAATCATAACATTAATCAAATAATAATACTCTGAAGTAGGAGGACAACAGTATGTATCAATTTAAAAGTAAGCAGGTGTATTACAGGAATGCAATAAGATACAATTATCAAAAGAGTACATACCATAAGTCGTCAATATAAAAAGGTAACATTTTGTTTAAGTCTAGAACATAGCGTACACCGTAACCGTGGCGAAGTCAAAGTGTTGCCAGGAGATTTGTAATTACAAATGACTCAAATTGAATTGGGACAAACATCCTCATTTTATCCTACCCAGGGCGGAACCCAATTTCAATAACCCCCAACGTTTATTGGCTTCACTTTGCCAGCCAAAACAAAGAAATCAAAGAGAATAAAAACATCACACGCATTCTCTAATCTAATCATCACAACTCAATCTAAATCATATGAGCGCACAACAGGGCCGCTACTGCTTTGATGAAACCAGTTTAGTCGAGCAACTCTGGAAATAAATATCTGCTCCACATACAGTACAGTGAGACATATCAAAATGTTCAGCTCTTTATTAGCTAATGAGATTACAAACATGACATTTCAATTCATACAGTTACATTTCATATGTCAACTCAAGTTTGATCAGTCTTCACACCTCTGATGGCGCCAGGAACTATTGTGCGCAACGTGAGAGTATCGTTTCGGAGGGAAGATGCAAGTGTGGGAATGCCTCGCCCCTAAAATGTGAAAACTTACGCCCTCCATCCGGACAACGCCATAAATCGTGATTGAATCCCACAATGTGTTTTGGCGCCAGCATGTCGTCAATGATGCCTCCGTCACAGGTCATCATTGGTTGCTCTATCATTCTCTACCCACTACAATTTGGGCAATTATATCATGTAGGCCTATCTCCGTTATGTCTTCATGGTATTTGATAGCCCAAAGCCCGAGTATGTTCAATCGCATTTATAGTTTTGGTAGTACATTACCATTTGGTCCTATGTCCATAACTGAGGGAAGTATAGGTGCTGAGGGTGCTATAGCACCCCTTGAAAAATCTTAAATAAAACTATATTCGTATGAGTGGCTGATGATAGAATGTAGTGGTCCTGTGTATACTGTATATGTTGCCCCCTATTGGATATATGCAGGTATGATATGCATTATGGCACCGAATTCACTTCAATGATTAAAAAACAAAAGAAACTGTTGATTTCCATGTCACTGAGTGTCCTGCATCCTTTATTAATGCATTACATATGAACTAAGTAGGTCTGTAGTTAATATTGCATCAGTTATTTTAGACTGAGGTAGGACGTATCTTAAGTATTTAGTGTGTGTGTGTGTGTGTGTGTGTGTGTGTGTGTGTGTGTGTGTGTGTGAAAAAACAGATCACTCACATCACAGGACGAAACAGAAAAAATGTCTGATAAAACTACAGTTCCTCACAATGACAGCTCATTTTGGAAGTGGGCTGCTCATTTGATGTCTAGTTTCTTAAATACCAGCCCCTCATGCTTGGACAGCCTGGGTGGAGGTGCAAGCTGCTGGCACTGATATTTGCCGGTCTCTGCCACSTACACAGGCTTGCAGTGYGTGGCCTCCAGATTGTGGGCCTGGCAAAAACTARCCAAAGCTGTTGGCGGCTGGGTACTCCTGTTTCACCTGTCGTAGGCAGAAGACGGATATGCTTTCTGTGCCCCCTGTACCCTTCAGTGACTTGCATACAGGGACCGTTGAAATGTTTGTATCCTTTTTTTAATGTACATTTGATTGGTGGATTCAAATAAAGTATTTAATGTGTGCGTTACAGTTTAGCAGACCCACTTATTAAGAGCGACTTACAGGATAAATTACGGTTAAGTGCCTTGCTCAAGGGCACAGTGGCATATTTTTCACCTAGTCGGCTCTGGGATTCAAACCAGTAACCTTTCGGTTACTGGCCCAACACGCTTAACCGCTAGGCTACCTGCCGCCGTGTGTGTGACTAACATTAAAAAAAGTTATTTTCTAATCTGATTTAACACATGACCCCCACAAGAAGTCAGAAATGCCATCAATTAGCCAGTAAGTTGGTTGGGTTACTTTCTCTTTGAGAAGCGCTTGAAGGGCCTGGACAGGCCTTTGGAGATCGCCGAAAACATCCCGATGACAAGGGTATGTATGCATGCTTTCTCCTGTTGAGACGTGGAGGGAAGATCCTCTGGCAGTGCAGACATGGCAGCATGTGGAACTATGCTGGGCACTACAGGAGACCGATTTGACATGTACTTTCATTTAGGAATGCTGTTATAATGTACGATAGCATCTATTCTCAGTTACAACATAAATTACACCGATACATGAGAACCGGCAACTTGAGTTTTGGAAAATAGAAACACTTTTACATAAGAGATTACTAGACTAGATCATTTTTTGTTATTCTGCAATAGCTTTTCTTTGTACACCAATATCGAATCGAAAATGTCCCGCTGTATGTTCTTACCCAGGCTACTCTCAGCAGTAGTCTGGTCTTCGGACTCTGAGAGGTGTGAATCCTTATTTGTTCCCCTTCTTTGAGGATTAAGTGTTGGAAGAGAAAAAACAACCTCATAGTAGTAATAAGAACAACAACCGAATCTAACACACCAGAAAGATTCAGAAATGAATGGATGGTTTTATATTTGGGACACTCACAATTGAGTTATTTACTCACATTGAACAATTTTGGCAAGCCGTTGTAGGAAGGAGAATTTCCCTTTGCTAGCCTTCACATCCTCAGCCAGAGGAAAAGCTTTAGATCCGGTGGCTTCGAACAATGTTCTTGAGGCGGGCCTTATTACATATGTCRRGGAGCTCTTTACTCAAGGACATGACAAGAATCCTATCAAAAGGTATAGTCGTGAGTCGACACAGCCAGTTGGAGGATTCTCTCTGAGCTAAACTCCTCCAACAGATGTTTGTACACGGCCCTGTACTCTTTATGAATCCTCAGGCTCTCTGGATAAGCTTGGGTCTCAGAGGAGCCTGACATCGCACAGACGACAGCCATTACTGTCGGGATCAGGTCTTGTGATGTGCGTGCGACATCAACTGGGTACAGATCCATTTGGGTTTTGGATTTTGGACAGAAGCCTCACCCCTCGCATGTTGATGAGGCCGGTAAAAGGCATTATCAATGTCTGAGTTGTCAGAGGATTGGGATGGAGGCGAGGCATATTTGACCACATCTGGGCCCGTCGACATCGGATCACTGACGATTTTCTGAGCTACACCAGAACGACTGGTGGTATCTTCTTTCTCTCCATCCATGTTGACTTCAAAGCCTCATACTACTTTGGAGGGTTCACTTATTGCCACACTGACACGGGAGAGAGATGGCCGAGGGGATGACTTGCCACTCATTAAACTGCCTAGGTCAGTGACAGTGGACAAAGATACTTGGAGGGATTCTGGTCCCTCGGTTGGAGAAGACACTCTGCTTTGGGCATCAGAAACCAGAGTCCATGACCTGGCTTACCATAACTTTGTTAAACAGACTGACTGTGCCACTCACTGAATACTGATGAAGAAGAGGAGCAGGAAATCCTATCTTCGGACGTGCTAGACAACACACTGACTCCCTGAGCCAAACTCATTGATGCTAAAGAAAGCACAAGGCTAGGATGCAAACAGCTGAACAAGCTCATAACCTTTCCCAACCTTCTTGTCCTTTCTCTTCGGCTTAGTACGAACTGTATCGGATGCAATCTTTCCAGCCGCCACTGTCACTGACGAGGTTGACTTGGTGAGTAAGATCGTGGGAGAGAGCACCAATCCTACTCTGATATATGACCTCCTCCATTCTAGCTATCCCAGCTGTCAGATCATAGTGAGCTGTATCCTGCCCTTCTTCCTCTGGACATACCTCCTTCATGATGGTATCTGCTATAGCAGACATGGATTTCTTGGCACCACACACCAATGTTTCTGGCTCAGTGTATTCGCTCATGTCGATGGCTGGACATCTCACAATGGGTGGAGTATTACTCTCTGGTAATTCAGAAGGGATGGGAGTGCCAGGGAGAGCAAATCCCCACTCTTTTCCGTAATTTGGCTGATGACCTTGGCAAATAGGAAAATGGATTCCAGGTCGTCACCACATCCACTGCTTACCTTCTCAATGTCCTCCAGCATAATTCCAACCACATTCTCTATTTGTGAAAGCTCTCCTGCTGTCACCGTTTGGTCAAACCGTTTGGGCAAACGGTGACAGAATATGGCTGAGGATTGCTTTGCCTTGAGCCATTGTTGCTTTGGCTTGTTTTTCTAGTTTGAAATAGTTCTTTGCTTTGACATGCAATGTGCCATTTGGGGATCTCTCTGTGTGCTTGTTGGCTTATCTAATTCAGCTTCCTTCACAAGATCTTTGACATCATCAACAAAGTTGGCAATTCTTTTTGACGCCTCCAAATCCACATCTGTCTGTATGAGCCCAATGGCCACGGAAATCAAGGATCCTGTCAGATGGGCCAGACGTATTCATTAAGCTGGGAGTGGCACTAAATGAATGGGAAGTCTGAACCAAAAAAAAGTTAGCGCTACAAAACCTTCTCGCTACCGTCTCGGCCACAGCCTTTGAAGCGTTGGTGTTGAACTTGGCACTTGACAGAGTGTCAAGGTTTTTCCACCAATGCCTTGCAATATACTGCATGTTCAGGTTCTCTGGAACAGGAGAGTCTTCAGCATCCAGGTGCTCCAATGCAAGGACACTGCCAAATGCCAACATTTTAACTTTCACAGCCACTTCTCAAAGCAGCTTAGACGATTCCCGGATCTTCTTTTTTTCCATTTATCCAACATGTCTTCAAAAACAGTCATCACCTTGTCTGTCGCAGGTGGAATGCAGGACTCAACATCTAATTCGTCCTCTGGATTGGTGTGATCAACACTTCTGGACCATCTGTTCAGTTGCCGGAGTACCAGAGGCAACAGGGGAGGACTGCCCAGAAAGGGTTCTGCTGATGGTCACAGATAGGACAGAGTTGAGCTGTTCAATCACCTCCTTGAAAAGACCAGCAGTCAGCTCAGGTGGGCAAGAGGACATCATCTCATGGTCAGACAGTTGCTCCTGGACACTGCTAATGATACTGTCCTCTGACGTCCCTAGGTGGACTTTCACTGAGCTCTAGGAACTTCAAAACAAACAAGCAATGCATGATCAAATCAATCTCACTCACGGTAGCGGTGCGTGGGTAAAGTCAGAGGAAGCCAAGCCAAGCCAGCAAAAAAAGCCATATTACAACCTATGTTGTGATAATTGCGTTGTTTGCTCTGTAATCCGTTTGTTCATGAGCCACCGTGATATACAATAAGGCCGTGACAACAAAAAGACAACAGTCCCACAGTGGGGGAATAAATTCCAACTACACATAGTTTGTTTCCTCACAAAACCAGAGACCAACATCTGTCCGGTGAAATCCACAAAGCAAACGTTGCCTACAAAAAAAGTATCACCTGCAGCATGGTCAAACAAGTTCATGTTTTTCGATAGTTTACGATACAACTACTGATTTAGAACCACAGAGTTAGCGCAAGTCAGCACAAAGACAACAGGAGCACAGCTATTTCAGCACCTTGAGGAAGTAGAAGAAAATGTAAGAGAAATCTAGGTTCTCTCTCAATACCATGTTCTGATAGTGATATAATTGTTTTATAGGTCTCTTTGAATAAAACTCTCCACGCAACCTTTAGTCTAACTGTAGTCAAATATTGTAGTCAGGATGACAGTTTCATTGAAAACTGATTACAATTGGCCTGCAAAGACAGATATAGAGAGCCAATGCTGTGGCCTATATCTCTTACCTGCATCATTGTCAGTCCCCTGCTCCCCTGGCTTCTTGACACTACTATTCCTCTTCCAGTCTCTGCAAGTCAAAACACAGAAATGGTCCTATTCAGACCCCTTAACTTTTTCCACATTTTGTTRCGTTACAGCCTTATTCTAAAATGGATTCAATAGTTTGTTTTTCTTTCTCATCAATCTACACACAAAACCCCATAATGACAAAGCAAAAACAGTTTTGAAATGTTTGCAAATGTATTCAAATGATTTAGCACATTTATATACGTGTTCAGACCCTTCAGTCAGTACTTTGTTGAAGCACCTTTGGCAGCGATTACAGCCTCGAGTCTTCTTCTGTATGACGCTAAAAGCTTTGCACACCTGTATTTAGGGATTTTCTCCCATTTTTCTCTGCAGATCCTCTCAAGCTCTGTCAGTTTGGATAGGGGGCATCGTTGCACAGCTATTTTCAGGTCTCTCCACAGATGTTTGATCAGGTTCAAGTCCGGCCTCTGGCTGGGCCACTCAAGGACATTTTAACACTTCCCCCGAAGCCACTCCTGCATTGTCTTGGCTGTGTTCATTGGCCTGTTGGAAAGTGAACCTCCGCTCCAGTCTGAAATCCTGAGCGCTCTGAAGCAGGTTTTCATCAAGGATCTCTCTGTACTTTTCTCCATTCATCTTTCCCTTGATCCTGACTAATTTCCCAGTCCCTGCCGCTGAAAAACATCCCCACAGCATGATGCTGCCACCACCATGCTTCACCATAGGGATGGTGCCAGGTTTCCCCCAGATGTAAACCATCGGGTTCTTGGTCACCTCCCTGACCAAGGTCCTTCTCCCCCAATTGCTCAGTTTGGCTGGGCGGCCAGCTCTAGGAAGAGTCTTGGTGGATCCAAACTTCTTCCATTTAAGAATATTGAAGGCAACTGTGTTCTTGGGGACCTTCAATGCTGCAGACAATTTTTGGTACCCTTCCCCAGATCTGTGTCTTGACACAATCCTGTCTCTGAGCTCTTCGGGCAATTCCTTCGACCTTATGGCTTGGTTTTTGCTCTGACATGCACTGTCAACTGTGGGACCTTATATAGACAGGTATGTGCCTTTCCAAATCATGTCCAATCAATTTAATTGACCACAGGTGAACTCCAATGAAGTTGTAGATGCATCTCAAGGATGATCAATGGAAACAGGATGTACCTGAGCTCAATTTCGAGTCTCATAGCAAAGGGTCTGAATACTTATGTAAATAAGGTATTTCTGTTTTACATTTTTAATATATTTTCAAAAATGTCTAAAAACCTGTTTTCACTTTGTCGTTATGGGATATTGTGTGTAAATTGAGTCCAAAAATGATGTAATCCATTTCAGAATAAGGCTGTAACGTAACAAATTCGGAAAAAGTCAAGGGGTCTGAATACTTTCCGAATGCACTGTAGCCTATGCCGTCCTATTGTGGATTTGTTTTGGTAGAACATGTACGATCCACTTTTCCCTCATCACTGTCTTACGCTTTGAATTAGTCATCATGATATACTACGAACTGAAAAGCTTTGGACAGTTTTTTTCCAAACAAATCCCATTATCACCAGCACCCCACCAGAACACATGCATGTAGGCTACCATATTTTTCAGCATATCTTTTGTAAGCTTAAACTCATTGGGTAGGCTGCAATGAACAATTTTCACTTTAAGTAATGGGGTAGGGCAGACTATCCAGATAAACAAATACAGAAATAGGCCTACACTTAATTGCAGTTCATAGGCACATTTCTTATTTCAGTTTTACTATGTCAGTGACTTTGGCATCACAGCTGCATCCAGCTGCATCCACATGAAATAGGAGATTCAAGGATGAATGTGAGATAGTCTGTCTTCTCTTTCCTTAGAGACACAGTTGCCTAGACCTATAGTTTGATATTGATGGGCACATGACTGCAAACTTTTTTAAAGTATTTGATTGAAATTGTTTGTCATACTTTTAGTTTCAATAACAGTATTTTCAATCAGTCTTCAAAATGAAAACGTTGAAGATGAGTCTATCCACTAGGTGGCAGCGTGACTCTGTTTAACAGGGCAAGTCTGTAACAAATAAGCAACACATTTTGTCAAAGATACTAAGCTGTTTACAATTCGGTCTACTTCCATCTTATTATCTGATAATCTCATAGTCACATGGCAAAATAAATGTTAGGCTACATTAAGTAGGCCGGCGTGTCTGATTTCACTTTTTACCTACATTGTAGCCTAAACATGACAAAAAAAACTTTGCGGTTGATAAGGCTAGATAGCGCTCTGAATGTGGGAAACAAATGGAAAATTACAATATTATTGACTTGTTTACAGTGCAAACCTACGACTAGGCCTAAATAGTGTCTGAAGGTCAGATCGTGGGGATTCCAATTACCGCTGTCCGTGGTGCTGAATCCCCAACAAGTGCAAGCACTTGTTTGTTTACTGTCTGCTACAATTCTTCACATGGCATTGACACCACAACACACACCATTGTTTCCTATAACAGCTTAACCCTGTGAGACCCACTGTTGCAGCTATGCAAGATTTCTTAATACAACTAAAAAATAATGTAAAAAAATACATAGTTTATGCATCTCCTTAGACCCAGTTGTATCTTTTCAGATGAAAGTTTATTTTTTAAGCTTCATATGTAGCCTACATGTTACACTCAGGCCATTCATTTCCACAATGAGCTCAGCAAAACTCATCCAATAATGTGGCCTAATGCATCACAGTTTGGAGGTGTGTCTTGTGGAAGTCGGACGTCCCCAGAGTCTGAGTCTGCTGACCCCTCCATCTGGGGCGATGACCAGACGCACGTGACTGACCGGCCCAGACAGCGCCAGCGAGTCACATGAGTAAAAGTGCCTGTGATGGGCCTGCAGCTAGAACAGACAGAAAACAGTTCTCACCAAACTGATGTGTTTTACTGTTGCAGTTTGGAATGGTTATTACCATCACCGGTCGTAGGTTATGAGTCGTTTTGGTACTTAAGCAGTTGCATGAGGAAAAAAAGTAAGTTAGATGGACTGCTGACTTTGGCAGACGTTTCACGTCACAGAAACTTGGGCACATTAGAGAGTGAAGTGTGAAGCACAACACCTCTCACAGATGAGACAGATATTCTCCTTACATTTGCCAAGACCTGATTTAGTTATTATACATGCACATTCAATATTGTTTACCTAACTAATATGTTTTGAAACACACACTTGAATTTCTCCCCATCTGTCTGGAATATGGACATTTAAATACTGAATTGATTAAAATGCTGAAAAAAACTTTCTGGATGAAAATGTGCTGATAAAGTCTCAGTAGGAGCGCTGATCTAGGATCAGGTCCCCCTATGCATTGTGAACTTACTAAAAGGCCAAACAGATCCTAGATCAGCACTCTAACAGGCCCAGGCATTGAAGTGAATTATAGGGATAATGGTTGACATACTTTCTGAGGCTGCAGAAGCACCCGCCATTTGTTTCCTGGATCGCTGCTCCACCTGCCACTCACATACTTCCCTTCCTCCTCGGGGGTCAGATAGCACGCTTCTATCTTGCAGGAGTCTGGGAAGTTTCCTGCGTGTTGACATCACATGACACAGTAAGAGAAACACAAAACCTCTGTCTCAGTAGTCTGTACAGTGGACTGCCGTATTTACAACAGAGGTGAACCTGTTACATTGTCATAACTAGAGAAAGGGGATACCTAGTAGTCAGTTGCACAGCTGAATGCATTCAACCGAAATATATCTTCTGCATTGAACCCAACCCCTGTGAATCAGAGAAGTGCAGTGGGCTTCCTTAATCGACATCCACGTCATCGGCGCTCGGGGAGCAGTTGTTGTTGGGGGTTAACTGCCTTGCTCAAGGGCAGAAGGACAGATTTTTCCACCTTTCGGTTACTGGCCCAACGCTCTTAATCGCTAGCCTACCTGCCCTAATCCTAACCCTAGTAACCAAGTCTTTAACAGAGGCTGGAACAGACAGAATGTGTGTGCGTGCGTGTGTTACTCTACCTTTGAAGTGGTTGGTGTCTATCTCAATTTGGCTGATGACTCCGGGATGCCCCAGTCTGAGAACTGCCCACTCATAACCTGGTACCTGTAGGATGCCCTTCCCATCCACCTGCGGAACACAGTATCATGTCACCAGATGATACAACAGTGTCGTGTTCACCAAGGAGAACATGTTTTGAAATAGAGTGAAACAGGGAGGTACTACCTGAACTTGCACAAAAAGAACAGAGATTTTCTGTCGAAAACATTTCAAAAAGTTCTACTCTGAATTGTCCTAATGAATACGATCCAGTGCTATGGCATGTGCCAAACTTAGCTGAATTTATTTTGCACTGCTGATGACAGTCCCGTGTGGCTCAGTTGGTAGAGCATGGCGCTTGCAACGCCAGGGTTGTGGGTTCATTCCCCACGGGGGGACCAGGATGAATATGGATGAATATGTATGAACTTTCCAATTTGTAAGTCGCTCTGGATAAGAGCGTCTGCTAAATGACTTAAATGTAAATGTAAATGATGAAGAGCGGCAAGTAAGCATTTCACTGTACCGTTTACACTCGCTGTATCCTGTACACGTGACGAATTCATTTTGATTTTACGTTACCTGTAGGTTTTTGGGTCTGTCCAGTCGACGGGCTGTCTCCCATCCATCGCCCATGTTTGCAGATCTTCCCAAACCTACAAGGGTATGACGTTTCCCGGTCAACCCAGTCTATAGACTTGTCTCATTTTGATATGTTCATTACCAATGGTATGCACTACCGATGAGATTCTGGACCGTTGCCAATATTGACATCGTCATTAAAACATATCACAGGCCTGCCAGTAATTTCCCTGTATATATTAAGGAACACCTAACTATTCAAGACTTACACTGCTTCTTTCGACAACAACTACAAATCCCAAAGGTACATCATGAGATGGGAGTAAGATCTTTCAGCCACAAAGGCCCAACTGACTGGAATCATTTACCAAATAGATAAATCATGTGTGCACTTCATTAGTGAAAGATAGATCAACAAATGAGATGGACACAGCTGGTTGAAAGAACTCTGCCTTTGTTATATCGGTCTTTGTTATATCTGTCTGTGTTATTCAGTATTTCCAAATGAATAGTGCGAAAATAAATATTGCCCTATTTGTTTTTACTTTTACAGTGCTATCTGTACTGAAGTGATTGATTCCTTAATCAATATGATATGAATAATATAGTAATATTAATATGTCATCAGTATGATGACAGAAGCCCCATTTGAAATGTTTGCAGAATGACAGCATTGGCATACCAATCATATTCCGGGGGTGGCCAAAGTGGGCGTCGCTGTAGCCCAGACAGACCCCACCGTTGACCAGGGCCACCAGGTCCAGCTGGTCCTGTGTGGGCAGGGCAGACCAGTCTTTCTGCCCAACGCCATAGACCTTCAGTCTAGCAATCCCCCCATCTGCAACACAAGCGTAAGTAGATCCTTTATCAGCAATATTGATGAGAAATTATGTAACCTATAGCGGAGAGAGTATCTGACGTGGAGGTGTTACCTGGGTACATGTTGAGTCGTAGGTGGGTGACTCTGCTGGGGTAGGCGATTGGGAAGTAGTTATGACAGGTGTCGGAGTATCCAGGTTTCAGCTCTGTCACAGGAACAAGCTCCTCCCACGACTCAGAGTGCAACTGTCAATCAAACACAATTGATCATTGATCTTCTCCAGTGTGTGTGTGTGTGTGTGTGTGTGTGTGTGTGTGTGTGTGTGTGTGTGTGTGTACAGTGTCAGTGTAAACGGTTGTACCTTAGCAACTGCTTCAAACTGGCTCTCGGAAGCAGCCGTGCCAGTGCGGTCTCCCTCCAGGGTCAGTGCTGGGGCCTCATCTGATCAGACAGACAAAACACAGAAACATACATGACTATGCCTTTTGCCAATTGTAACTGTAGCAGTGTTGCTTCYGTCCCTCTCCTCGCCCCAACTTTGGGCTTGAACCAGGGACCCTCTGCACACGTCGGTGACAATCAAGCGCGAAGCATCGTTACCTGTCGCTCCACAAGTTACAGAAAATCTGCGTTCTTACTGGACAAGTCCAGGTAGTACCTCCCTGTTTCACTCTATTTCAAAACTCCTTCAAGGTCTCAGAGCAAGTGACGTCACCGATTGAAACGCTACTAGCGCGCACCACGAACTAGCTGGTTAGTTTGCTAATGTCATGTAGAATGTGGGTCTTGCTAATTCCCACCCCGAAACAGTTATTTTCTTGTCTTGTGAAAGCAAAACGTGTTCTGTAGAATTCTGACAAACACTCCAAGAAACCAAACCAGGGTACTGAATTCCATATGTGAAAACACCCTATGGATCTTTCTAACCTATCAGGAGGTATTAGACAGATTTTTTTGCCCAATTATTGGCAAGAGCTGATCTGATTGGTCAAGACCAATTAGTGGAAACATATCAGAATTTGGCTGCCTGTGTAAACAGAGCCTGTTACAGTCATCCATACCCAGACATGCAGCCTGAACAGAGGCAGAGGGCGAGTAGTTTCCAGTAAAGAAGGACGTGTCCACATCCAGGCCATGTATGATGCCAGGTACACCCAGCTGGATGATGCACCAGTCATGACCTAGCAGAGACAGCAGACAAGATCAAGCTTCTGTATTCAGATTAGCCTACCTATGATCATTCCATTTTACCACCATTGAAATTATTCAAGTTATACCAGGTATTCTTTTCCTTCTCGTCTCCCAGCCGTCCATCCATTTTCCGTACTCGGTGAATGCAGACGCTATGAACTCTGGCGGCTCTCTCTTCCAACCACGTGCAGTGAACAAAGGGAGAGGGTGGTAGATGTGAATGGTAGTGGATCAACAGATGACAGTGGATTAGTAATGTAAGTGTGCACAGTACCTTCAAAAGATTGCTAGCTGGTGCAAACCATTCGTCTGTAGCAAAAATAACCTAAAATGACAGTGAGCACGTAAACAGATGAACATTGTCTCATATTGTGTTATTTACAGTTATCTAAATGTCAACCTTGTGTCCATGGTGTAAGACTTACTTTCCCTCCAGCTGTCTCACAGGCCAGGTTGTTAAACTGCAGAAAGTCTGGTTGACCACTGACAATTTTCACTGCTTTTCGGTCTGCCATTCTATTGGAGACTATAATTTACAATCCCTACATGTAACTCAATCCAGATTGAGGAAATAATCTTCTTATATACCTCATACAATAAGATACATCTGCTTTATATATTACAGCATCCTGTACTTCCAAGTTAAAAAGCAGTCCACAACCACGAATGAATAGATTCTTCTGGTGCCTGTTTTCATTCTATCAATCCACCAGTGCAAAGTCCAGTGACTGGGAAGTCATTGACAGCAGTGTTAAAAAACTCAACAAACGAGATAGGTGGTGGGGAATGGAATTTTTTGTTTTGAATACTGAATATCTGTTCAAGATTGTTGTGCTCTAGGCTTTCTTTTGTGGGAAGAAAGCGAGAGCACCTTGTACAACCACGATGGGATTATATTAAACTGGCCTGAGTTGCATGGGGCTATGGTCCGTCACATGAGGGAGTCCGCACCCTGCTAAAATCGAACAGCAATCTGAACCGCTTGGTTGTTTTTAGAAAGGCAGCATGATCCGTCATTCAGAAACGTACATCTCTTTTCCATAAAATACATGTTCACATTTTCTAACTAGTTTTCATTGGGAAGGCAGATAGTGTTTTCATCAAGAGCAATCACTTTTGCACGTGAAAACAGAATCCTACTCATTACTCCACGTGCTTAACCTAGTGTCATTCTTTGTTTTGAGCTGACTTCAGCGTTGGGTAGAACCTGTCACTCCTGTCTAGGGAGGAACAGTTTTTTCTTTTATATACCAGTAAAACATTCTTCTGATGACGTTGACATTTCTTGAATGTCAACACTCGGCTCTCTTGTGAAAACGCGAGCTGCTGTCTGATGAAAAGGAACATATATAGCTAGCTAGCTCCCAGACTGAAATGAGATAAATATCTGTTTTGGAAAGAAGTTTAAATATACAGAACAAAAATGCAAACGCAACATGCAACAATTTAACTGAGTTGCAGTTCATATAATGACATCAGTCAATTGAAATAAATGAATTAGACCCTAATCTATGGATTTCACATGACTGGGCAGAAGCGTGGCCATAGGTGGGTCTGGGAGGGCATACCCACTGGGAAGCCAGGCCTAGCCAATCAGAATGAGTTTTTCCCCAGGGATTTATTACAGATAGAAATACTCGCCAGTTTCATCAGCTGTCCAGGTGGCTGGTCTCAGACGCCCGCAGGTGAAGAAGCCGGATGTGTAGGTCCTGGGCTGGCGTGGTTACACGTGGTCTGCGGTTGTGAGGCCGATTGAATGTACTGCCAAATTCTCTAAAACAACATTGGAGGCAGCTTGTGGTAGAGAAATGAACACTCAATTCTCTGGCAACAGCTCTGGTGGACATTCCTGCAGTCAGTATGCAAATTGCAATCTGTGGCATTGTGTTGTGTGACAAAACTGCACATTTTAGAGTGGCCTTTTATTGTCCCAGCACAAGGTGCACCTGTGTAATGACCATGCTGTTTAATCAGCTTCTTGATATGCCACACCTGTTAGGTGGATGCATTATCTTGGCAAAGTAGACATGCTCACTAACAGGGATGTAAACATATTTGTGCAAAACATACTGGGATCTTTTATTTCAGATCGTGAAACATTGGTCCAACACTTTACATGTTGCGTTTATATTTCTGTTCAGTATTATGCAGTATGCAATACGAATTGTCTTGATCAAGGAGGTACTTCGTTGACCATTTAGACAATTTATTAAAAGCTAGCCAATGTTAAGACTAGCCTAGTCAGCTACTGTACATGTCAATTTGTGTTTTATAAGCCATCTGTCCGTGAATACAGTTGTTGAATCATGTTTTGGCATGATTATGTCTCATTTCAAGTAACTAGCAGCAGGCTTAAAGAAACATAAATTCATACACTTAGCATGGAAACATATAAAAGCATGTATAGAGAAAGATGTCTGTCATGCTAGAATGGAGGTTTTAAAAAAACGATAGCTCCATATGCATATTAGCCAATACATATGGTATAGCCTAGCACTTATAGCATACCTCGCTATACATCTTCTCTAAAAACAGCTGTACAATGTGTTCTGCAATAAGACAAGCAGTTTGATTTCTAAACCAGATGAGTTCTCAAATAGCAGCTGCCCAATACCATGGTGGACCTGCATAACGTTGGATGCATAGGAATATAAAGTATGGATAATGATACAGAGGCTGCAGGATTATAGAAACAGCAGTTGGGAAATTAATGTCCGAGTTTGAAATAGTAAATGTTCAGTGAATGGGAGTATATTTAGGTGGTTTAAATTAATAACTTTTTCTACTAACCTTCTAAAAGTTGACGGTGCCAGAATCCAGAATCTCGCCAATCCATTCGTTATTCTAATAACTATGACTTGAGAAATATTTTCAATAATGTACGTTCCACGCATATAGATACGAACAAAGAACCCCATCACAAATAATTGTTAACCATTTGAGTATGGAGACAAGTAACGAAGGTGTCTCGGGCAGTATTTGACGTATGTAAATATATTGTAACCTACCGAGTGTACAAAACAATGGGAACACCTGCTCTTTCCATGACAGACTGACCAGGTGAATGCTATGATCGCTTATTGAGGTCACTGTTTCTGTATGATATGTCGGATTAAGGATTAAAGACAGACACCAATGTTAAATTCAATAGCCTTGTTAGACTCCGTAACAGTCACTACCTCAATCAGTGTAGAAATCCATGGCCAGCCAAATTGAGGCTGTTCTGGGGGCAAATGGGGGTGCAACTTAATATTGTGTTCCTAATGTTTTGTAATGAGGGCAAAATAGTATCCCAACCCTGTCAACAATGTAGCTGACCGATGTAGAGATTTCCATTTTAGTCATTTAACAGACTCTTTTCCCAAACAAGTTACAGGAGGAATGAGGATTAAGTGCCTCGGTCAAGGGCAGAGATTTTTCCCCTTTTGGTTACTGGCCCAATGCTCTTAACTGCTTGGCTACCTAACACCCCGATGTTACTAAGACAAAACACACAAAGAAAAGAAAGACAAACGGTCTCAGTGTTTATATAGTGATGGCAGGGCTAGGTGAATAGATCATGGAAGACGAAGGTGAAAAACCTTAGTGAATAAAGATGCTCAATCAAACAAGCAACTGCATCTGTAGTGGGTATTCCAACTCTAAAACGCACTAGACTAAGACAAAAACTGTGAAATGCATGTGGTCCCAATGTCTAAATAGTGACATTAGGGCTAACTCAAACTGCAGTAGGATGTTCTCCTCACAGGTGAGCGATTCAGCCCATGCTTGGTGAATAGCACTTGGTTGATCTCTGGGAGCAGGACACAGGAGAGATGAACAGATAATGCGAAAATTAATAAATAAATCACAGCAAAGGAATGTAGTTTGTAAGCTAGAAAATGAAACACCCTGACAGATTTGCAGGGTGGGCTGCAAACATCCTAATCCTATTGATAGGATTAATGTGGCATTCGTCAGTATGAATGACGTTTGTGGGTCCTGCTTTTGACGATTAGATTTACACTTGTCCTATACATGTTTGTAGTCTTAAATTACTTAGAATAACCTTAAAAGCTAAATCTCTCCTTGTCCCAGAATGACAAGATAGCTCGTGATAAAGCCATCTGTTCATGCTAGCTAGCAACAGATCTTGTTGCAACCACAGTAGCTAGCTACATTAAAAGGTTGCCGTGTTCAGTTGTCATTTCACAGCTTGGAATGATGGTATCACATATTACAAATAAATACCTTATTYGATAGCAGTTTGTCGGATGGAGATCCCTCTCGATGTTACCAGCTGTCTACTTACTACCCAAGATGCTGATAATGTGATTGGTGATCAGAGATTCTACACAATTTGGTTCAGTTTAAACTTGGCAGCAATTACCTGTCCAGCTAGCGAACATAAGTATKTTTKAATACAYGTGCAAGAGTTGACATTGYCAAATGGAAATTTGTTGAGYAGAAATACACAATATGTAAAAACCAGCTCCTCCCTCGACAGCGATCTTTCTCACCAACTAAAGCAGATGGCTTGCTACGGCCCACCACCAGAATACATTGACAAATAGATTACTAGTCAATTTCATTCTGCATCAGTCAATGTGCAAAACAAAATAGAATACTATCATTGCATGGAGGTACAAAAGCAAGTCTGAACAAACCCTCTTAGCAGTTGTTAGAAGTAAATTATCAAAGCTGCTCCAAGTGTACAGTTAGTTAATTTGAGGTAATGGTCCTACTGTTTTGGTTATCAAGTTCCTTCTGTCAGAAAGGACATCCATCTTGAACATGTATGRACTAGCATGACTAACCCCCTCAGCCCCAGAGAACAGAGCCGTGTTAACAGTAAACACATTTATTTTGTCATCTGCACTTTACAGTTGGAATTCAGGGAACTCAAAAACAACRTCTTTGCCTGTGAGCTTCTTGTAGACGCCAGAGAAGGTCTCAACCTAGAAAATAGAAGAGCAACCACTGGTTAACCACTGCATAGACTAACATTTATAGGTCATAATGATCTGTACAAAACACTAAAACCTGATACGTCAAAAAAAGTTGTACACTGCATGGTTTAGCCCCCCATCATGCCAAAGGGCTCTGGGAAGATGTAGGAATATACAGAATGCCGTCCTCACCAGCCCAAGGGCCGGACAAAGCTTGCTCTCCAACGTCGTGAACGGGACTGTACGTCACAGCACTGTGAAACGCTACGCTCCATACGCCACAAGGACAGAGCCATGTGAGACAACTCACAGGATGTCCACGTTGGTTAAGTTGGGTGAACTAGCAAACTGCTACACGACACTCACTTTGTGTTCAACGTTGTTCTGCGAGCCTTGTCAAGGTGGACCTTGATGAGCCGGCTGCTGTCCTTTCACGCGGATCCTCTTGCAACAATTTCACTGGGGAAGACCAGGTCTTCAAGAATGGCGTCATGCACAGCTGTCAGAGTACGGCTGGAGAAATAAATCACAACTTGCATTAGACATATGGCAAATTAAAAAATGCAATCCTTACAAAAACAAATTCTCCCACCACAAGTCTCATTTAAAATGAAAGGAAGATTCTTTATACATGTATTGGAAAGAGCAAGTCAATCTGAACGCTATGCAGGTGTCTCGAAATCACATCCCTGGAACAAGCAGAGTCTGCTTTAGATAACGCAAGGTAATACGAGGGAACGTTGATTTTGCATCATACGGTTAAGTCTTCATTCATCTGGTAACCGTATCGATTTAAAAATCCCATTCGAAGTTTCAAGTTGTCACATGCTGAAGCAGAGAAGCGCCTTTCTCGCGAGCTCTTTCCAACAACGCAGTAACAAATATCAGTATACAAATAACCAGTAGCAAGCTATATACTGGGTACGTTTCAGGTCAGTGCCAATACCATTTACAATGTGCAGGTTTACTGGAGTGGTAGAAAGCATATACAACATGTTAGTAAAATTGCAACTGCATGGTTTAGCCACCCAGTCATGGCCCAAAGGCTCTGGGAAGATGTAGGAATATACAGAACGCCGTCCTCACCAGCCCGAAGGCCGGGGACAAAGCTTGCTCTCCAACGTCGTGGAACGGACTGTACGTCACAGCACTGTGAAGCGCTACGCTCCCATACGCCACAAGGACAGAGCCATGCGAGAGCAACCTCACCGGATGTCCACGTTGGGTCCCAAAATGGCGAGCAATTATGGCAGCACCAGATATGGCAGAAACGAGTTGAAGCTCTAAACTAGTACCCATTCACACCAACTTTACAGCCATTTAATTGTCTCTTCCAAACAGTATGTAGTCATGCACATGCAGTATGATAATGTAACTTACCTCCTGGACGCTTCTGCTATTCTTGATACGGCTTTTCCTGGTTGGTTTGGGCAGGATTCTCCTCTGCAAGTTTAATGAAAAATATAAGGATTACCAATTTACATAGGCAGACTTTAAAAGCCCAAGAAGCATGCTTGATAACTAATGTACACTGCATGTGTAGCCCCCAGTCATGGCCCAAAGGGCTCTGGAAGATGTAGAATATACAGAACACCGTCCTCACCAGCCCGTAGGCCGGGACAAAGCTTGCTCTCCAACGTCGTGGAACGGACTGTACATCACAGCACTGTGAAGCGCTACGCTCCCATACGCCACAAGACAGAGCATGCGAGAGCAACCTCACCGGATGTCCACGTTGATATTAATGTTACAATCACAGCATGTACACTACACAACCAAAAGTATGTGGACACCTGCTTGTCAAACATCTCACTCCAAACTCATGAGCATTAATATGGAGTTTGTCCCCTCCTTGCTACTATAAACAGCCTCCACTCTACTGGAAGGCTTTCCACTAGAGAACATTGCTCGGCGATCCCGTCTGTGAAATGTGTGGCCTACCACTTTGCGGCTGATCCGCTGTTGCTCCTAGACGTTTCCACTTCACTTACAGTTGACCGGGGCAGCTTTAGCAGGGCAGACATTTTACAAACWGACTTGTTRGAAAGGTGGCATYCTATGACAGTACCACATTTAAAGTCACTGAGCTCTTCAGTAAGGCCATTCTACTGCCAATGTTTGTCTTTGGAGATTGCATGGAGGTGTGCTCAATTTTATACACCTGTCAGCAATCGGTGTGGCTGAAATAKCCAAATCCACTCATTTGAAGGGGTGTCCACATACTTYGTGTGTSTRTGTGTAYATATATCAGTAAACAGTCTTCTCAAAAAGGAACCCATTCTGTTAGCTTGGTTCACAGCAACAGCTTTGCAAACTGCCCCTGCAACTCAGAAAACAGGACCGCTGCATTCTTACCTGTGCAACTCAGAAAACAGGACCGCTGCATTCTTACCTGTGCAACGAAGACGACATGTTTGCCGCTGAACTTCTTTTCCAGCTCTCTCACCAGTCGCACCTGGATTTTCTGGAAAGATTTCAGCTGGGGCACGGGGACAAAGATGATGATGGCTTTCCTGCTACCACCAACTTCAATTTCCTGAGGGAGAGGAAAAGATTTGTTTGAACTTACGGAGGCAAGTACAAACACTTTAGTGGATCGTTTTTTTTTTAGCTGTCTGGATGAAAAAGTATACACTGCATGGTTTAGCCCCCCAGTCAYGGCCCAAAGGGCTCTGGGAAGATGTAGGAATATACAGAACACCGTCCTCACCAGCCCGATGGCCGGGGACAAAGCTTGCTCTCCAACGTCGTGGAACGGGACTGTACGTCACAGCACTGAAATGCTACGCTCCCATAYGCCACAAGGACAGAGCCATGTGAGAGCAACCTCACAGGATGTCCACGTTGGGGTTTAACTCAAATAATAACCCAACACAGCTCTTCTTCCTAGGCATCAGAAACTCTTTCCACATTTAAATAAACMTTCATCTTCAGTTATCCAAAAAGGGCTGAGTAAACAGTCAGAAATAAGCTAAGTACAACACATGCTCCATGTACCTTTGCAGCAGTGATGTTCAGCTCCCTCAGCTGAGCCTTCATGTCTGAGTTCATCTCCAGCTCSAGAAGAGCCTAGAAAGGCAGACATTTTGAATACTGCAAACAGCATTAGCCAAGTGACTAAGTTAAAGAAGTTGTTTAAATTAGCCATACATGCATTARCTAACAGATTGGCCATTGGTTACCTGGGAAATGCCAGACTCGAACTCATCTGGCTTTTCGCCATTGGGCTTGACGATTTTGGCGCTGGTACTGAACATGGCCTATGTTTCTGGAAAACAAGACAGACAAGAAAACCATTTGAGCATATTGTACATCTTTGGACATAATTGAATGTTTCAGATGAACCTAAACAGCAGCAAAGTGGTCCATGCTGAACGCCATCTCACCATACATACATKCAGTTACTAAGTTAACTAGTTAGTGTAACGATAGCCAAACTACTATCACCCAGCTAAGGTTGATCAAACGAAGTCGACACTGGTTGGTTCCACTCTACACATTCAACCATATGATCTCGCAAACAACCGAGCAAATAATTTCATTGAATCAATCTTACTTAGGGTCGCATGTCCCCAAGCAAAATTGCTGGCTAGTCAGCGTYAGCCGGCTAGCAGCGTCTTTCAACCCATGTTCCTTATCAAATGGCTAACTTTAGTTAGCAGCTAASAGCAGGGAACACAGTACTCAAACATACACCATATTTCAAGTCTACAAATCTGACAGGCCACTAAACAAAAGGTAAAATACTAAGCTACGAGGTTAAAMAACGGACTCGTCGATTGACTACAAGCAATTGTTCTAGGAACACATGGGCCTCAAACCGCGCCAGTACCAGTCCTTCCTTCCATGTCATTCACGTTARGTCTATCCTGAAACCCTTCATAATTCATTACACACCGGCCATCCAAAAGCTGAAATATAACAATCTAACGCATCAAACGTCTTACATGCACTCTGATATAAAAAACAGGGGATTTGATGCACATGTACTACATTTTGAAAAKAAATTCCGATTAGTGAGAGCATTATCATAACCAACCTCAGTCAACAACGGCCAGGGAAGAGGCCGGAATCTCGCGAGAGGTAGCTAGAAGTACATCGTGCTAGGGAGTCATGGGATTGCGGAAGTAGCTATGATTTTGAAGACTTTTATCTCCCCCCAGCAGATAGTGTATTTCGAAAGCAAAAGTAATTAATTAATGCGAATACATAGGCAAAGGAGAAGCATAAGTACGTCATGTTACAATGTTTGGCTAGCTAACTTTTATATGTTTATATGTTGACATTACGCTTGTCACACAGAAATAACATATTTGCTTGTCAGATAGCAGCTAGCCTAACGTTAGCTAGTCAGCCAAATATGTTTGTTGGGTTAATCTGCACTGTTTACATGCCTGTACTAGTTCCAATGACAACTAGCTAATCGTTTCYCTAGCATTTCAACACATAGAAAGTTAGTTTGTTCACATTGCTCAAGTTAAGTTAAGTGCAATGACCGGTGCCTCCACTTTCAAGTAATTGCTGGTCTAAGWGATGTTCAGATTGACTGGTCTGTATAGTATAGTACGCAGGGCAGTCTGCAATGGCACAGAGGACATCGTGAAAGGCAAATTCTTCTACGCTGTGAGGAAAGGATTCAAACCTGGCGTTTACAAAACTTGGTGAGTTGTGGTGTAGTTGGCTAGCTAGCTAATTGCAGCTGTAGTGTGTCTTTGCAGCTGTAGTGTGTCTTAAAACTCCTTGGCATTTTTATGATCATTTCTAGTCTAATTTATTTTCATAGAATTGCATGTGTTTACTTTTTTTTAGGGATGAATGTAAGAGCCAAGTTGACAAGTTCCCATATGCCAGCTACAAGAAGTTTGCAGCAGAAAAGGATGCCTGGGCATTTGTCAGAAGCCTAGCAACATCGATAACGCCAGACGTGTCAGAGGGTAGATACAGTAGATGGCTATGTTCTTTCTCTATAGGTCGCTATACTGAAATGGCAATACGATGGGTGCTGATGT
This sequence comes from Salvelinus sp. IW2-2015, assembly GCF_002910315.2. NCBI lineage: Eukaryota > Metazoa > Chordata > Actinopteri > Salmoniformes > Salmonidae > Salvelinus > Salvelinus sp. IW2-2015. Next base: position 32,709,772 of record NC_036868.1, on the reverse strand, counting down.
TACTGGCTCTAGGAATGGGCAGCACGTCTAATCATTAGACAACTASTGCACCATTAAGGCATGGCAAAATCAGACTTGCACTCAGACCACAATATTATCTTTTAGGAGCCAGCTATGAGGCAACACTCCCTAGAAGAGCACCGGAGGCCCTTGAGTACATACCCATTGGTCAGAAGAGGCACTATGATCACATAGACGAGGAGGAGATGTCCCCTGCCAAACAGAGTCAATACAGCAGCCCATCTTCAAAAAGCTCTGATGGATTCACCTACATTGGTACAGACATTCTCAGTGTGTTGTTAATGTTGCAGATTGAAATGGTCACTGTCAATGTTTTTGGGGTGAATAAAGGGGGAGGAAACAAAGTGTTGTCTTTTCCTCCAGGTGATGCAGTGGTGGTGTACACAGATGGTTGCTGTTCAGGCAATGGGAAGRCCGGGGCCCGAGCTGGCATCGGAGTGTACTGGGGACGTGACCATCCTCTGTGAGTTGATTCAGGCCTGTAGGAAATTATACTTTGAGAGCTTGACACAATAGAGTCCAGAAGTGTTCATGTTGACTGTCTTTATTGTAGGAATGTAGCTGAACCACTGGATGGAAGACAGACCAACCAGAGAGCYGAATTACAGGCAAGTACTGTGTTAATGTCATATTTGCTTTAATTGTTATTATTTTCGACTCATTGAATTGCCACAGTTCCCTTTAGATTGTAACCAACCCCACGAGACGTAATCTCACGTTTTGCTTCTAAATAACAGGCAGCATGTAAAGCCTTGGAGCAGGCCAAAGAGATGAACATCAAGAAGTTGGTGCTTTATACAGACAGCAAGTTCACCATAAACGGTACATATGTGCTGCTTACAACACTCTACCAACACTATCAGCAAGGGCCTGACTAAATGTGGCATGGCATCATGTAATGCCTACTGTGACCATTGGATGAGAAATCCAGAGGTCCCTCCCCTCTGACCTTCTCTTCCAACGGGTTTTGAGAAGGAGGCGAGGTGTATGCAATTTAGAAAAGGCATATGTCGGTGTTTTTTTCCATCAGGTGTCACCAGCTGGGTGAAGAACTGGAAGCTGAACAACTGGAGGCTCAACTCTGGTGGCTCCGTCATCAACAAAGAGGACTTTGAAAAACTTGACATGCTGAATGAAGAGCTGGAGGTTGTATGGGTAAATATCAATGTTGCTCTACATATTTTCACTTCAGAGATTCAGTACGCAGTGTTTTGAGTTTCAGACTAGAACAGTGGTTCCCAAACTAGGGGTCACGACCCCATGAGGGGTCACCTGATTTGAAGATGTGATGGCAGGAGAAACTCCCAAAAGCCTAGTGAAATATTTTAATAATAAAAAAATATATACTAATGTTTGTACCCGCATCTCAAAAACATTTGTGGTTAACAAAAAAAATTTACTTCACGAAATACATTTATTTTGAAATGTATTTGTTCAAAGTATTTCTAAAGGAAGTCGTATGTCCTTAGTTCATTCAATACTTTACCAAATATTCCAGTTTCTATATCGGTCTTCTTTGGGATTGGKTTGGCRGATTGCATTCCTACTTTAAGGTGCATACACCGCCACATGATGTACTGTATGAGACCAGTCACAGCCTACATATATTAAATTCTCTTCATTATTCCTGTTCCTTAAAAGGAACAAAATAGCACCACCAACTAACCCTACAGTATATACCACCATTTCATAAAAATCACCACCCCATTAACTTCTGCAGTAAAATCTTACATACCCAGGTACTCCTCTGCAGCTGCCACCTRCTAATTAAAAACCCACTACCCGATTCCAATACTTTGACCATATCTGCTCCTGCACCATGCAAACGTCCTGTGAGGACAGGACAACTACACACTAACTCTTCTGAAGTCAGATCTCTTATACCAAAATACTTCTCTGCTATTTTTTCTATTTTCTGTGATTTATGTTAAGTTTCTGCAATACAGTTGGTAACCATTGCTATGAACACTCAGAAGCCAACCTTACTGAAGCATAAATCACTCATTGCCCTATTCCTCTGCTCTGACACAAATCTACTACAAATCCTCTCAGGATCCCTCACCCTTGACCCCTCACCCCATCCTCCTCTACTTTCTTCACTGCCTCAGCAAACGACACCTTCTGCTCTACTCTGACTCTGGCCACTTCATCCTGCCTCTCTCGCACCGGACACCTTCGATCCCCAGCAACATGGGCACCCCTGCAGTTGACACACACAACTTTATCCACCGAAGCTACACAATCCTCTCTCCCATACCCTCCTGCACACTTCCCACATCGTGGAATCTCCCTCCTACACACTGCTGTAATATGACCATAAACGTTGTACCTCAAACAGTGCAGTGGATTCTGCACAAGACCTCTAACAGTATAACTGATATATCCTAACATGACTTTGTCTGGTAGAGACTGACTCAAAGACTGACAGTGACAGTTTCACCACACTCCCCACCGGGTCTGCGTCTTCCGATGTAAAATCCTTGAGTCCCAAAAACGTTTCTGCCGCAGCCACAGTAATGTCCAGTTTCTTCGACTTCTTTGAGACTTGTGCTGTATAGTTTATAACTGTGGCAATGAACGCAACCAAATCCACCTTTTTAACACACATGGTATCTTTTGTCTGACAGCAAACATTTACTACAGTCTGTGGTGTATCCTCTACCATCTCTTCACTMGCATCACTAGTGTTCTCAATTCTTTTAATCACYTCCGCATAGGAGATTCGATTGACMRYTCTAACTKTTGCCACCTCAATCTCCTTCACCCTTACCGGGCACTCCAGGAACTCAGGATCATGATCCCCACCACAATTGCAACACYRTCGTCCTTCTACACACCGTTCTTCAGTATATTCTGTTCGTCTGCACACACTTGAAACATGGCCAAATCCTTTAAAATTCTTACACTGCAGTGGTTTGAAAACGAAAGCTCTTACGCTGTATCTTACATAACCAAGCTTCACATGGGTAGGTATTTACTCTTTATCAAAAAACAACACGACCGACAKACTTACTTCTTTTTCTCCATTCGCCCAGAGGGTCAGACGCCAGAAACTAACCACACCAGGAATTATTTTCAGGTACTCAACCTGAACATCTGTCGTCACCCCTGAGATGACTCCTTTGACGGTTGTGCTACTCCAAAGTTCAAAACACAAAACTTCTGTTGTMCGGATTCTTTTGAGCCCCACTGCAATCTTCCTCAGTTATTCAGAAATACAATGAATCAAAATAAGACCACTCCTGGTCACTCGGACTCCACTTTTCCAAGCGCATACCTCACCATTTGACACCTCAAACGGGTTTTCCACATGCATCCTTACTGAACAACCGCATCCCAACAAGAAACGATTCWTTATCATTAACACACGTATCCTCTACTCAAATATTTTGACAATTTCCTTTTTGTTCTAGTTTTCAATGCTACTGTTGTCCATTCAGAATATTCGTCTTCACCAAATGTACTCGACGCGCTTAATTCCAACTCAATATCCACYTCCTCCGTCTTCCTGTTCACCTCCGAACCTCCCCTCTGTTCTTTTTAAAGTTGTTTAAGCGTTAGAAGTCCAGCTCTCATACGTCCCTGTAAGGATGAAGGGGTCCACCGTAGCTATGATCAGTGCCGCCCAGCAAGTCTCCTATATGGCGTCAGTGAAAAATCGCTGAAGGTGTGAGTAGAGAGGAGATGGCAGTGGATGTCCCACAGTCTGCAGTGAATGCCTTGCAGGAGAAGGATCCCGACACACTAATAGTGAAGGTGGACTTTGTTGCGTTTTATAGCGCAAGTGATGAATTGCACTAGTCAAACTAATAAAAAAATCTAAGAAGCTAGACATCTAAGAAGCTAGACATGTGAAGGCGGCATWGATTTCTGGATCTCCAGGACTTTACAGCCGAAGTGTTACAGGGAGTACTGAATGAAGAGGTCCCCCTCCCAGGTTCCTGAACCTGTGTAGGGATCTGAATAGACATTTAAATCTGATTGAAGGAGTACAGTTTTTTAATTTTATTCAGCGTAGTAGCGTGAATTTGGTTAGTGTTTTTGGTATTTAGTATGAATTTGTTCATTGGGGTCTTTTTTACTACCCTGTACAGTAGGTGGCGATCATACACCTTATGAGTGTAGTCTGCCAATAAACCTTGAAGAAGAAGCTCTTTTGCATCAACCAATGAGAGTGCCTTAAATTGGCTTGAAAAGGCTGGCCTACACTTGACTGTTGCATTTGGATCCTTCCCATGGTGAATGGCTACTGCCTCTACGCTGCTGCAAAATAGAATTCTTTTTGAGACCATCCTCGGCTAGTTCTTCGGTGGCTAGCACATTAAGTGAGCAGTGGCGAGTATTCATGGGCGCCAAGGGAAGCCAGCCCCCCCCCCCCAAAAAAACCCAACATAAAACAATGTATCTTTCGTCTCTGTGTTGCATAATTTCACTTCAATTTGCAAAAGGCTGAATGTATCTCACAGGAGAAAGCATCCGAGCGAGTGAAACAGCGCCCCTCTTCAASGGAAGCCAGCTTGGATTTGGCGTCTGTCCTATCGAATAGGTCATTAACAGAAACAACTTGAATTGTTGCATCTCSTGTTGTTGTTGTCCTCCGGTGGCTAGCTAGCTAAAATGTGTCTCTTTCCTAAATTAGCTATGGATGGAGATAGAGATTTGGACTTGTGGTTTTACTAAATTCTCCGTACTGGCCAWTGATTATAACGCCGATTCTGATCCAACCATTAATTCATACATTGTGGTGCCCCTGGCCTGRGAGGATCAACGTGCAATATGTACAGTAGATGGATGTAGAAGGCTAATGTTAACTAGCTAACGTTGCCCATGAATGGAAGTTAGGCAAGCAAGCAGGTAGCCTAGGACAGCAGTGATCTTTTTTGTTTTGTTTTACCCACACGCCACTCTGACTCAAAGGGAACACCCTGAAATCTCCTTCTGAGTGTTAAAGCTCATGGTATCCTTCGCCAGCTCATATCTATGTGAAGCACGATTCAGGGCTCTTGTCTGCATCCGATCCAAACACTGAAGGATGAGACAGCAGTGACGAGGTGTGCGTTGTCGWCCACGCGCCCCGTGACTGTTGAGAACCTCCCCAGGACATGCGTGTATACCCATCTCATCAGTGGTGAGGGAACCCCTGCACTTTGGGAACCCCTGCACTAGAACGTTCAGTCATGGATGATGCACAACTGAAATGACTAACAGTCCCCYTTTGCCTCTGACTATCTTCTCTCTCTTCTTTCTCCAGTTGCACATCCCGGGCCACGCTGGGTACCTAGGAAACGAGGAGGCCGACAGGCTGTCCAGAGCGGGAGCAGCGAAACACTTAGATTAGCCAAAGGAAGATCATCTCATTTACTGCTCCTGGGCAGTTCATTCAACATTTTGGATTATGGTTTTGAATGGAATATGGGAATGATTATATTGTCTGTTCTGTTGGGCTTCCATGTTCTAAATGTTCTGAAATAACATGTCTTGTTTGACATCTTTATGGTTATTTGTGCTTGTACAGTATGAACATTTCTTAATATTCCAAAATCATTCCATCCTGATTGATGAAACGGTTCTGTAACCACTGTGTAATGTACACTTCAGACAGTAGATGGAGCTCTAGCTCATTGAAACAAATCCAATACCTCGGAATAGGACTGGCTCTCTAAATTACATTCCATACTAGGTTCCTCTGTGGAAAGAGGATTCCTCACATAGAAGATGGATTTCTCTGGTTTCTATGTGAGACGTGTGAGACGTGCTGCATGCTTTAAGATAATCGGCACTTATGACATTTGTGTGTGTGATCTAAGGATTATTTGTCTTGCTCAAAAGCCCGTCTGTTACTAGGGCTAGTGGTCACATTAACGTTTCCCTATTCTAAAGAAAAACAACACACCATTCAAAGATCATCTGTTCATGTATGCTCTGACATGAAATGATCTTGGTGATATTCTCTTTGACTACTTGGTGCACAATTCCATCTTCTCCACTTTACTCAGTCAGCTCTTGGCAGATACTACTTAGTCTTTCAGTACGTGTCTCATCCATTCAGTAAGCTGGTGTCTAGACAGTGGGCCTATACGTGTGTGAGGAAAAATAATGACAGCTCTAGCTGAGAGAGAAATCTCCATATAGCCTTTCCCCTCTGTGAGGTTGGTGATTGTAGAAAACCAGAGCATCAGGAATGAGTGTGCCTGTCTCTGACCTTAGCTGGCTGGCTTCTCCACGGCACGCTCCCGGCTTGTCTGGAGATGTGAGGTCCTGCCTGGGGCTGGGTGTTGGAGATACTGCGGCTGCAGTCGGAGGTCGATGCGAGACGGGGTGGAGAGGGGTCACGGCGCTTCACCACATCAGACTGAAGCTCGTTAGGGCTTCGTCTCAACACATTTGCTCCATCAGCAAATATGCTGCTCAGGCATTCATCTGTTTGACACCGTCTCTTCTATTTGGCTCTTGTGGCTAACTAGCTCTTGTCGCCTAGTTGTTAGTTTCGCTTGCCAAGCTCAGGGCAGGTCAGTCACGGCGGATGACCGAAGAGACTTCTGCGTTGGTTACTGTCAAGAGCACTGGGTGTTGTCTGCATGAGTAACTCACAATAAAATCTAGATTTGAAGATGGTATTCTATCAGGGTGTTGACTGCCACAGTGAAAGACATTGCAAAKCCCTGTGGTTATACAGATAATCCATTTGAATCTGTTCTTGTYTTTGGTATAATATTGAGTTCTCTGTGTGTGGCTTGAGGATAAGTATCTAACGCTATTCATCCATGTGAGATGCAGGGGAGGAGTAGYGGACTGAATCCTGAGTCCTAGTCGTTACCACACATCTGGTGCCGACGCAGTTCAGAGACCGCTGGCAGCTGACTCTTGTCATGTGCATTAGAAGATGTGTGGAGAATGATTCTCTCCTAACGAATCCAGCAGTCGTGTGTGTGTGTGTGTTTTACGGTGGTGACGGTGGGAAACATCAAGGGAAGCCACTCTTGGTGAAAGGCAGAGGGAGTCACAATCAAACAAAGCGGCACCTYGGAACAGAACTGACATCTGTTTCCATGACAGCTGTCTGGATCAGCCTAACTAACTCCTGCCTTAGAACTAATGTGACCGTTTGATTTCGCAGTGAAAAGAAAGTCATTCTGTCAGCAGTACTCACTCAGTATTGTTTGGCTTCCACGAATCCAGAGGTAGTCGAACAACAAGTTAGTTTTTATCATCTCAACAGGGTGAGCTAATGTCTTTCAACCTGCTGTCGTCATTGGACATTAATTGGAGGTGGGGAAATAAGGGAGCAACATGAAGGGAATAGGAGGTGAACAATGTTGAGAGAGACTCTTCATAAGCAAGAGAAGAAAGGAAARGGGAGAAGAAAAGAATGTGCACATGCAAAGAAACTTGAAGCTAAAGTCATTGAAAAGTATGAGCGGATGAATCTCGCTACCCACTGTGCCACAGGAGGTTTTACTTCATCAGCCTCATTAGTATATCTCTGTCCCTCTCTACCGGCATTCAGTCTCTCCCACCGTCCCTCTGTTTCTGTCTCCCGGCCTGTCATGCTGTCTCTCTCTCCCACCGTCCCTCTGTTTCTGTCTCCCATTCTCTCATGCTGTCTCTCTCTCTCCCACCGTCCCTCAGCAACCAACTCCTCTCCTCCCCTTCTTACCTCCATCCCCTCCTCCCACACGTCTTCCTCCTTCCTCTCGCCTCCTCCTCCTCCCCTCTCTGGTAAGGGTCGGGCAGAACTGGCAGACAAGCATCCAGGCCCTGTCTTGGCATGGTGCCCCTGGAGTAGAGCCTGTGAGGCTGGGTTACTGTAGGCAGTAGCCAGGCCCAGTGTGGTCACCTCAGAGCCTGACAGCTCACTCCCAGAGACATGCACCGCTGGCAGAGGGGGGAGGGCAGCGCCAGCCTGCTGTCTGCATGTGAGCCATACCCACAGAGGGTGCTTGACAAGGTGAGAGGCTGGCACTGCGGTACTCTGCAGCTCCTCCTCTCAAGGCTGCCTCCAGACCCCCCCCCCCCGGAACACACCTGCTCAGGAAGAGGAACACTCCTAACTCATCCTGTAGCTTGTCGAAAATTGCAGGTATCAGATGGGGTTTTGTGTCCATCTGAGAATAGCAGACAGGTGGTTTAGCCCAGTTTCTTACTCTCTGTAGATTAGACGTATCGAACAATTACAGCAAGTCTTCACTTTCTACCATGTAATTACACAAGATCCATAAACAGTAACAGAGTTTTCTCCACTCGAGCTAGGAAAACTCCACACTGGTAAACTGTCAGTGTGTGTCTTAGTCCCGCTGTTCATCCCATAGCTTGATGAGGAGTCTGAGAACAAGGCATTAGCTTGTGCCAGCATAGAGACATTTTTAAGTCTCTCTTCGCCACAGAGGCTGCTTGGGATGAAAAGCTCCAGTGTGTGCCTGTRGAAACAGAACGGCCTTGAAGTTTTACTGTCCCCTGCTGGCTTGTATAAAAACATCTACACAGACACGCCGCAGTAAGAAATAACTATTTTGAGAGTATTATGACTGAGTTTTACCTGGACACAGTCTAGCATACTAAGGCAGCAAAGTTTGGGCTAGAATTGTTAAAATTGTAGTTTTATCACAGATAGAGGACACATTGTGAACAGGGGTGTCTTTGTAATGTTCAGGTCTGAGGCAGTTGGACTGGCAAGGTTACTGAAACATTAGAACATTGGGATCAGTGCTTTGTGCAGAATGTGTAAATTGACTTCAGGGTCACAATAACATTTCTTTAGATTAAAAGGGCAGTTWTGTGATTTTCCTTTTTTTGATATTTCCACACTATGAGATCGAAATAACACTGACATTGTGAAAATGATGCCCTTTCTGTATAGGAGCTTTTTGAAACAAATGCCTGGAAATTCAGTCACTTCAGGTGGTATGAAACTTTTGTCCCACATCATGATGTCACAATGTGATCTGTTTATAATAGACCAMTGTCTGTTCATCTGGCTAAGGATGGTCAAAAGCCCACCCCCTATCAGCCAATCAGGGCGGTGCATGTAAACATCTTAAAATGTGTTTCATAATGCCCACACAATCAGACCAAGCAATTCAAGGGCCAAAGGAAGTTCAGGGAAATAAATGATAAAAAATATTAAATAAACACACACTGATTTATTAGACATGCAGTGATGAGTTAAAACATAAAATTACAAAGACTGCTTGGGTTCAGCWTATTATTTTCCTTTTGTTGGTTTCTTATGTTGAATCAGAGAGAAAGATAGCATTATGATATGTTATGTAACTATCAAATGCAACCTTCATGTTGCCTTGGAGATATGTTGTACTGCCAGCATGCAACTGTGTCAATGGAACTGTGTTTGTACCAATCTTGTCTTTCTCTTTGAGAATGCTATAAACTACATTATTTATAGAACATTGTCTTACAGAGCCTGTTGCAATTGTAGGAGGTTTGTTGATAATATGTACTCAGGAGAACATGCATCAAGTGCAACAGTAGGGCACTAATGGCGATGATCTGTGCGCCTGTCTGGCATGTAATGACTTTGTCATGTCTGGGAAGAGCCATCTATCTGTGGACCAGCTGAGGGTATGTCTGTCAGCCCCCTCTCCTCCTATACTGTACCCTTCATCATGGTCCTGCAGCTTTCAGCACTCCTTCCAGAGAACAAAACAGGGGGAGTATCAGCCGTCCAGGGTAATAAAAAGAGAGGAGAAAAAAGACACAGAAAGAGAGGATGGGGGGGGGGGACAAATGGTCCCATTAAAGTCAGCAGCTGCTTGCTTGCCTGTGTTCGAGCCGGTCCAGTCGGCCCTGCCGTCCCGTAATGATGCCAAGGTCAGGCGGGCCGCGCGGCGCGCCGCTGCAGTGCCATCCATCACCCGCCAGGGCTCTAATTATCCTGCAGATCCCTAACCAAGCGTGAGATGCCATTACGCAGATGGGAGCTCCTCTCGCTTTCACTGGTCGTGTTTGTGTGTGTGTGGGGGGGGGGGGTGTTTGTGACAGGAGGAGGAGGACAGGGCTGTCACCCAGCTCTCGGTACATCCAGTGCCTCGGAATTGTCATTAGACGGGGCAATGTAGCTCAAAATAGCAAAACAAAAAGCTGCATTCTCAGAACATAATGATTCAATATTTCTGTGCTGCACTACTACACAAAGCTGATGTCGACAAGCTTAGCCAGACCAGCAGAGCATCACAATGATTGTAGGACAAGCCCRGGTCCATAATCCTAGACTTTTCCCCTCCATATCTCATGGCAGCRTTTATTCTTCTCAGCACCAGAAAGATAACACCCCCAAAAAACGATTTGTTGCTGTGAAAACATTGCATTGAGTAAGTCAGAAAAATCTTCGTTATGCTTCTCTCACGGAGGCTAAAGAAAGAGATTTAATTGCTGCTATCAGCTTTTGAACCTAGGTTACCCTCACGCCCCAGGCTTTCCCTGTGCAGCACCTAGAGCACATATTTCATCGTAATGAGAGGTGAATTCAGGGAAGAAACTGTGGGGTGCAGGAACCCAACTGAGAAGAACTGTGTTAGGGGGGAGGGGGGCGTGACAGGAAGGAGAGAGGAGATGGAGAAGACAGACTGAGGGAAAGATGTGAGAGACCCAGGGAAATGAGTGAGGCACTGAAAGAGAGAGAGAGAGAGGGGCAATAAGAAGTGAGAAGAAATCGGAGCGGCGCTAGGAAAACCTGTGAGGAAGTAGATGAGAAAAGAACAGACAGGATAGAATAAGAGGAGCAGGAATGAGTGACACAAAGAGAAAAGACAAGCAGAGGTGAGAAGAGACTTGTGCAAGAGGGAATGTTTGAGGAGGGTGAGGAGACAGTAGGTCATAAGAGAGGGTGAGGTCATAGGGGGTAGAGACTGGAAAGAGGAAGGGGTTGTTGATAGGAGAGGAGARGGCTTTTTGTCATATTGGCTGCAATAGTACTCACCTCTCCTGTATTCACTGTAGCGTTAGACAGACATGGGAGTTGCTCCATAGTTCCCCCTGCCTGATAATCCAGTCTATGGCACGCAACACCCATTTCTATTAGATGTTATTGGGATTCAGTGAGCGGCTTCCCTCTCTCTCTCTTTCTCTCACACACACGTTCGGTCTCAATCTGGGGTGTTAAAATGTTGGTCAGACATCACACACATGAGGTTTAGCAGCAATACAGCACGCCCAGACAGAAAGAGAGTGTTTTAAGAAGGTCATACCAGGGATGATTTTAATATTTGATTTTTGAATTTTAAGTATAATATTGTTATTATTTTTGATGAGGATGATGATGAAAAAGAAAATTGGCCCTTACTGCTATTAGCCCATACACACACATTAAATAACAGATTAACTATATGGAGCAACAGATAATCCCCCCCAAAAATCTAAAGGAAGTGTCTGTCTTATATCTGAGAGACATAAGAAAGATTGGTCCCATGTTTCATGAGCTGAAATAAAAGATTCCAGATTATTTTCCATAGGCACAAAAAGTGTTTCACATTTTGTGCACAAATTTGTTTACATCCCTGTTAGTGAGCATTTCTCCTTTGCCAATATCATCCATCCACCTGATAATATCGACGTATACACTGATTCAGTGAGGGAGTTTATAAGGAAGTGTATAGGAGATGTTGTACCCACTGTGACTATTCAAACCTACCCTAACCAGAAACCGTGGATAGACGGCGGAATTCGTGCAAAACTGAAAGCACGAACCACCACATTTAACCATGGAAAGGTGACTGGGAATATGGTTGAATACTAACAGTGTAGTCTTTCCCTCCGCGAGGCAATCAAACAGGCAACATGTCAGTATAGAGACGAAGTGGAGTCGCAATTCAACAGCTCAGACACGAGATGTATGTGGCAGGGTCTACAGACAATCACGGACTACAAACGGAAAACCAGCCACGTCACGGACACCGACGTGTTGCTTCGAGACAAACTAAGCAGCTTCTTTGCCCACTTTGAGGATAATRCAGTGTCACCGACGCGGCCCTCTACCAAGGACTGTGGGCTCTCCTTCTCCGTGGCCGATGTGAGTAAGACATTTAAACACGTTAACCCTCGCAAGGCAGCCGGCCCAGACGGCATCCCTAGCCGCGTCCTCAGAGCATGCGCAGACCAGCTGACTGGTGTGTTTACGGACATATTCAATCTCTCCCTATCCCAGTCTGCTGTCCCCACATGCTTCAAGATGACAACCATTGTTCCTGTTCCCAAGAAAGCGAAGGTAACTGAACTAAATGACTATTGCCCCGTAGCACTCACTTCTGTCATCATGAAGTGCTTTGAGAGACTAGTCAAGGATCATATCACCTCCACTTTACCTGTCACCCTAGACCCACTTCTATTTGCTTACCGCCCCAATAGGTCGACAGACGATGCAATCGCAATCACACTGCACACTGCCCTATCCCATCTGGACAAGAGTAATACCTATGTAAAATGTAAAAATGYTGTTTATTGACTAGCTCAGCATTCAACACCATAGTACCCTCCAAGCTCATCATTAACTTCTTATGGCTGCAGGGGCAGTATTGAGTAGCTTGGATGAAAGGTGCACAGAGGTGCCCATAGTAAACTGCCTGCTCCTCAGTCCCAGTTGCTAATATATGCATATTATTATTCGTATTGGATAGAAAACACTCTGAAGTTTCTAAAACTGTTTGTGAGTATAACAGAACTCATATGGCAGGCAAAAACCTGAGAAAAAATCCAAACAGGAAGTGGGAATTCTGAGGTTGGATTGAACAAACAGGTGTGCCCGAGTAAAATATGGACGGAAGTATTGCCAATTCCGCACGACTTATGTCTCCACCTAGATGAATCGAAAACTAGTCTCTCTGTAGAAAACCTTTGTCTGATGCCTCTACCCTTGTGAAAGTGGGGCCGTCCGAAGAGACCAGAAATTAGTCAGGTCTTACCATGACCTGA
>NC_036868.1:32693966-32696805 GCF_002910315.2 Salvelinus sp. IW2-2015 | reverse complement strand
GTTACTGAAGATTTATGTTAAAAACATTCTAAAGATTGATTCAATACATCGTTTGACATGTTTCTACTGACTGTTACGAAACTTTTTGACATTTCGTCAGCTTTTAGTGAACGCGCTTTCTGACTTTGGATTTGTTTACCAAACACGCTAACAAAAATAGCTATTKGGACATAAATGATGGACATTACCGAACAAAACGAACATTTCTTGTGGAAGTGGGMGTCCTGGGAGTGSATTCCGATGAAGATCAGCAAAGGTAAGTGAAGATTTATAATGCTTTTTATGAGTTTTGTTGACTCCACAATTCGGCAGGTTCCTTTTGTGGCTGAACACTGTTCTCAGATTATTGAATATTGTGCTTTTGCCGTAAAGCTTTTTGAAATCTGACACAGCGGTTGCATTAAGAACAAGTGTATCTTTAATTCTATGTAAAACATGTATCTTTCATCAAAGTTTATGATGAGTATTTATGTTATTTGACGTGGATCTCTGCAATTTCTCCGGATATTTTGGAGGCATTTCTGAACATGGCGCCAATATAAACTGAGGTTTTTGGATATAAATATGAGCTTTATCGAACAAAACATATATGTATTGTGTAACATGAAGTCCTATGAGTGTCATCTGATGAAGATCATCAAAGGTTAGTGATTCATTTTATCTCTATTTCTGATTTTTGTGACTCCTGTCTTTGACTGGAAAAATGACTGTGTTTTTCTGTGATTTTGCGGTRACCTAACATAATCGTTTGTGGTGCTTTCACTGTAAAGCCTATTTGAAATCGRACACTTTGGTGGGATTAACAACAAGATTACCTTTAAAATGGTATAARATACATGTATGTTTGAGGAATTTTAATTATGAGATTTCTGTTGTTTGAGTTTTGCGCCCTGCACTTTCACTGGCTGTTGTCATATCATCCCGTTAAAGGTATTGCAGCCATAAGAAGTTTAAGCTTTAGGCCCTGGGTCTCAACCCCGCTCTGTGCAATTGGGTCCTGGACTTCCTGACGGGCCAAGGTAGGTAGGAAACAACATCTYCACTTCGCTGATCCTCAACACTGGGGCCCCACAAGGGTGCGTTCTCAGCCCCCTCCTGTGCTCCCTGTTCACCCATGACTGCGTGGCCATGCACGCCTCCAACTCAATCATCAAGTTTGCAGACGACACAACAGTAGTAGGCTTGATTAGCAACAACGWCGAGACAGCCTACAGGGAGGAGGTGAGRGCTCGGAGTGTGGTGTCAGGAAAATAACCTCTCACTCAACGGCAACAAAACAAAGGAGATGATCGTGGACTTCAGGAAACAGCAGAGGGAGCACCCCCCTATTCACATCGACGGGACAGCAGTGGAGAAGGTGGRAAGTTTTAAGTTCCTTGGCGTACACATCACGGACAAACTGAAATGGTGAAGAAGGCGCAACTGCAGCCAACTGATTAAGGACTGTTGTAAGGGTTTTTCAGGGGTTTTACTCCTTCCAGATCATGTATATTTCACCTTAATTTCCCTTAAATGCAAAATTGAAAACATAAAAAAGAAAAATCAAGGATATTGGGTATGTACACATGCTTAAGTTTTCCAAGTAAGAATTAAGTCTGAATTAAAATATTTGGAATGACCCTGGAGAAACAGCATAAGTTCACTTTAAAGAAGTTAAAACACATCAGCGATACTCTATCCTTTMGATTCTAAGAAAATAAAAGACACTGTCTCAAATTGAATTCATCAGAATTTATATATCAGGTGAAAGCCTTATTATTTATGGCTTTAAATAGTATTTCCTTATTTTTTGCTTCCTTCTGATGGGCTTAAATACTTTTGGGGGCCTGGTGTCAACATACAACACAGATACAGTGGTTGCATGACAGTATGTAGTCTTGTTCACATTGCTTTACAACTGTTAGATGTCCCGTTGTTGTTGTTGAGAAGATCCTCTCTCTTCCCCCTTGCTTTGTTGCCTCTCCCCCCCTCTTCTCTGCTCTTTCCTCTCCCCCCTCTCTCTGCTCTTTTCCTCTCTCCCCCTCTTCTCTGCTGCGTTCCTCTCTTCCCTCTCCTCTGCTCTTTTCCCTCTCTTCCCACTTGCTCTGCTCTTTTCCTCTCTCCCCCCCCCTCTCTCTGCTCTTTTCCTCTCCCCTCTCTTGCTCTTCTCCTTACCCTCTCTTCCCCCTTCCTCTCTGGCTCTTTTCCTCTCTCCCCTCTTTTCCCTCCTCTCCCCCTTCTTCCTTCCTCTTCCCCTCTTCTTCTGCTCTTTTCCTCTCTCCCCATCTTCAGCTCTTTTTCCTCTCTTCCCCCCTCTCTCTTGCTCCTTTTCCTCTCTCTCCCCTCTGCCTCTTTTCCTCTCTCCTCCCTCTCTCTGCCTCTTTTCCTCTCCCTCTCCCCCCTCTCTCTGCTCTTTTTTCCTCCTCTCCCCCCTCTCTCTGCTCTTTCCTCTCGCCCCCCTCTCTCTGCCTCTTTTTTCTTCCCCCTCTCTCTGCTCTTTTCCTCTCGGCCCACTCCTCTCTGCTCTTTCCTCTCTCTTCCCCCTCTCTCCTTGCTCTTTTCCTCTCTCTGCTCTTTTCCTTCTCTCCCTCTCCTCTCTTCTCCAATACTATCTCTCATCTTTCCATTCTCTCTCCTCTCGCTTGTCTCTCCCTCCTCTCCTCTCTTCCCCCTCCCTCTCCTATCTTCTGCTCTCCTTCTGCTCCATCCTCTCTCCTTCTCTTCCCCTCTTCCTAGTTAACCTTCTTCTTCCACTCCCTCTCCTCTTCTTTCAGGTGTGCACACACGTTTATTCCACCACAGATTACTAGCCCTCATATTAAACAGGACCACACAACAGATACAGTGGTTGGCATGACAA
>NC_036868.1:32679863-32693627 GCF_002910315.2 Salvelinus sp. IW2-2015 | reverse complement strand
TATGTAGTCTTGTTCACATTGCTTTACAACTGTTAGATGTATAATGAAATTGAATTATTTTAATAAAATGTGCTGACTTGGTCTTGACATACAGTCGATACTGTATCTCGCTTAAGATAGGGTAGGTAAAGGTCTGTGTACCAAACTTCAGATTTATTCCTGAWGTCTGGGGTGACATTAATTAGCCTCAGCTTTGTGGAGTTGTCTTTAGCTGTGTATGAAACAAAATTGAAAATGAACTGGAAATTACAGGTTACTAAAAGTAGACCCAGTGTTTCTTCCACACTTATTCGGTAGCGGCGGCGTTCAGACCCCTTGACTTTTTCCACATTTTGTTACGTTACAGCCTTATTTTTATTGGATTAAATTGTCCCCCCGCACCCACCCTCGTCAATCTACACACAATACCCCATAATGACAAAGCAAAAACGGGTTTTTAGACTTTTTTGCTAATTTATATATTAAAAGAAGTGAAATATCACATTTTCAAAAGTATTAAGACCCTCTACTCAGTACTTACAGCCTCGAGTCATCTTATGTATGACGCTACAAGCTTGGCACACCTGTATTTGGAGAGATTATTCCATTCTTCTATGCAGATCCTCTCAAAATCTGTCAGGTTGGATGGGGAGCGTCACTGAACAGCTATTTTCAGGTATCTCCAGAGATGTTAGATCGGGTTCAAGTCCAGGCTCTGGCTGGGCCACACAAGGACATTCAGAGACTTGTCCCAAAGCCACAAGTGCGTTGTCATGAATGTGTGCTTAGGGCTGTTGTTCTGTTGGAAGGTGAACCTTCGCCCCAGTGTGAAGTCCTGCTCTGGAGCAGGTTTTCATCAAGGATCTCTCTTTACTTTGCTCCATTCATCTTTCTCACGATCCTGACTAGACTCCCAGTCCCTCCTGCTGAAAAACATCCTCACAGCATGATGATGCCACCACCATGCTTCATGGTGCCAGGTTTCCTCCAGACGTGACGCTTGGCATTCAGGCCAAAGAGTTCAATCTCGGTTTCATCAGACCAGAGAATCTTGTTTCTCATGGTCTGAGAGTCTTGTATTTGCCTTTTACTGAGGAGGGGCTTCCGTGGCCACTCTACCATAAAGGCCTGATTGGTGGAGTGCTGCAGAGATGGTTGTCCTTCTGGAAGGTTATCCCATCTCCACAGAGGAGCTGTCAGAGTGACCATCGGATTCTTGGTCCTGACCACGGCCCTTCTCCCCCGATTGCTCAGTTTGGCCGGGCGGCCAGCTCTAGGAAGAGTTTGGTGGTTCCAAACTTCTTCCATTTAAGAATGATGGAGGCCACTGTGTTCTTTGGGACCTTCAATGCTGCAGAAATATTTTGGTACCCTTCCCCAGATCTGTGCCTCGACACAATCCTGWCTCGGAGCTCTACGGACAATTCCTTCGACCTCATAGCATGTTATTTTTGCTCTGACAMGCACTGTCAACTGTTGGACCTTATATAGACAGGTGTGTGCCTTTCCAAATCATGTCCAATCAAGTTGTAGAAACATCTTAAGAATAATCGATGGAAACAAGATGCGCCTGAGCTCAATTTCGAGTCTCATAGCAAAGGGTCTGAATACTTATGTAAATGAGGTATTTAAAAATATATATATATATATTACATTTGCAAAAATAGGCTAAGTTTAATGGGTCTCTTTTTGCCTTTTAAAATTAAGGGAAATTTAAGAGACCAATTGTTTAATTTAAGGGGAATTGGCATGTTTTGAAGGTACAAAATTTACAAAATGAAGGTACATTTAATACTAATTTAAGGCAGTCCTGTTTCCTAGTGCATACACAAATACTTAAGTTATGATTAGTAAATGGTTTGTAAGGGAATATATTAAACATTTTATGAAGGATCTTATGTCACGTATACGCAAAGAGTCAGGAAGCAGGTGCAGAAGGAGAGTTTAATAACAATGATGCAAGGCAAATTAACAGAATGCAAACGGAATGCGTAGTRAACATGAAAACAAACCAATACTGCCTGATGACTGAGGCTGCTGAGTGCTAAATAAAGGGAAGGTAATCAAGGTGATAATGAAGTCCAGGTGTGTGTAATGATGGGGAGCAGGTGTGCGTAATGATGGGGAGCAGTTGTGCGTAATAATGGTTGCCGGGGCTGGTGGTTAGTAGACCGGCGACGTCGAGCGCTGGAGAGAGGGAGCGGGGAGTAGGCTAACATCTTATGACTCATTATTACATACTTTTTTCTATAAATGTGTGACTAGCAGTAACTAGCTTAATAACATTTACAAATTTGGGAATAATGATTAATAATTAAGTTAAAATGCCCTCAAAGCTGGTGTTTGGAGGATATATTGGCACGGTTGATGTAAACCGTGCCAATATATCCTCCAAACATCGGCTTCGAGGTCATTATCACATTTATACAAGAGATTACCAACATATTCAAATAATGATTTACATATTTTCATTAAAAACGTTATTTTGATGAATTTATTCATAATATTTCATCCTTCCACAAGATATAATCTCGACACAAATCTAGGGTTGCTACCCAAGCCGGCTGGTCGTTCATTCTATCGGTTCGGTTGTCAGAGACGCGACCCAGTCGTTAAGTCTTTTGTTCTGTATCTATGGAAGCGACCCAGTCGTTTGTTCTAAATGCAATATTGCCGTACTGGCTGGCAACATTCTTATCCCTTGCTTGCTAGCTAGCCAACTATGGCTAAATTACAGTCACGTCAAACAGTGCAGCGAGATTAACAACAAAGTAGCTGCATTTGCGTTTGTTTAAGATGTTTTCTAGTGACATTTATTTGGATACATCCTTAACAATGAGCTAATGATGCGTCATTTCACCTGACATAGAAAATGTGTTCTCTCGTCAGGACACTGTTGTTCAGAGGAGCTAGCCAACAACACAGCTAACACAATCACTTCAATCTGAAGCTGGAAAGACTGCAAACTAGCTGCACTTTGCTTCGTTTTTTGACATTTCTTTTGTATATATCCATAACAATTATGCTGATTCATGATTTCGACTGGCTGAGAAAAGCTGCCTGCCTGTCTGTCTCATCCCGACTCCCGACACATTCATTACTATGGGACAGCTGGAGGTCGAATTTCAATACTGAACATTTTTGCAAATATAAGAGAAAGACAGCAAGGTTTATACATGTCACGCCCTGACCATAGTTTGCTTTGTATGTTTSTATGTTTTGTTTGGTCAGGGTGTKATCTGAGTGGGCATTCTATGTTGTATGTCTAGTTTGTTTATTTTTATGTGTTTGGCCTGATATGGTTCTCAATCAGAGGCAGGTGTTAGTCGATGTCTCTGATTGGGTACCATATTTAGGTAGCCTGTTTTGTATTGTGGGTTGTGGGTGATTGTTCCTGTTTCTGTGTCTTTTTGTATGTCACCATACGGGACTGTTGCATTTTYGTTCGTTTGTCCGTTTATTGTTTTGTTYATTGTTTAAGTATTCATATTAAAATGAATGCATTTTGGTCCTCCGATCCTTCTTACTCCTACTCCTCAGATGAGGAGGACGACGAACGTGACAATACAAATCTCCGCTATTGAAAACCAATTGCTAGTCTAAAAGAAATGGAAGATAATGTCTAGATGCTTTTTACAGTGGAGATCAAGTTTATAAATTGCCTGGCTGGGCTGATGAGACAGCGGATTGCGCAGTGAGATGGAATAGAGTAAATAGGCATYTCAYGGTGGTAACTTGTGGAACAGACACAGTCTGAAATGCGGTTTTAACCAATAAACATCCAGGATTTGACCCACCCRYTGTATAAATGAATAAAATATTTACTAATCCATTATAGATGCTTTATTACAAKGTGTTAYTATAAAGTGCTACCCTATAAAGTTTTAGGAATACTTGAATTACTTTGATTTGAGGATTTAAATCCATTTAGGCTATTACATCAAATTCATGTTTAAAACAGTGAGTTGGACTTCATGTGGAACACAGAAGTGTGGCAGGTGTATGGACAAGCAAGCGGTCTGGACTGGAGAATTCCCTTTACTATTCCACAGGGGTTAACTCTGTACAAATTCCAATCCCATAGCCTTTCCCTAGCGCCTTTGGAGCTGAGACGATAAGACCTCTACAGAAGGATAATGTGGACTGGTTGGTTGAGGACATAGCCAGACACAGACCATAGCCAACCAAGGCTTGACTTCCTCTGTTGCTCATCAGTGAAAAGTARGGGCCTGCTGTCAAGTTAATTAGGTCCCTGAGAGATTCCAATCTGGTGGCACCAGGCCAAGCCAGTGTGCGTCATGCAGCGCAGGCCCACCTGCCTGCCTGTCTCCCTGTCCACCTGTCTCCCTGCCTGCCTGTCTCCCKGCCCGCCTGGCTCTGGAGGCAGGTGGTGGGATATGGAGGCAGGGGAGAGAGAAGGAAGCCTCTGGAGACTCTACCTTGGGTTTGTTGGGCGGATATCAAGGAGAAGCCTCCTACGGTCTCTTTGAAATGGTTGCGTGTTTTAGATCTTAGATCCTGGATCTCTCTCTCTCTTTTTCTCTCACACACGTACACTGCCGGTGGAGGCACACACAACCTAGACCACAGCAGGGAGACTTAATCTGGGAGGATTTGCTTCAGTCAGTCTGTGTGTCTGACTGCCTGTATTGGGAGATGAGTCAGAGCAAAGTTTTTTGTTGTTGTTGCCTGAATCTCTTTCTCGTTGAAGTATGAATGGTCTCTGCAGGAAACGCAGCTCTGAAATCCCTGCAAATAGCATAGTGTTTTCACTTCTGAACAAAAGTTGTCCACTGTGTCCCATGCATGAATAGAGAGCCAAGGACAGGATGTAAATAGTGAGCGTTTTTTTAGAGTGGTTTAAATGAGCCTTCATGAGTGCAGGCAACAGTTCTGGTGAAGGGGAGAGTAACTCAAGTTTCAAATCTGTTCAGACGCCTCCCCAGCCTACACTGTGTGTTTGGTTATGCATATGCATGCGCTTCTTTATGTGTCTGTGTGTGTGTGTGTGTGTGTGTGTGTGTGTGTGTGTGTGTGTGTGTGTGTGTGTGTGTGTGTGTGTGTGTGTGTACACTACTTCTTTGTGCACGTGTGTGTGTGTGTTCCATCCTATGCCCATTGACTGTGAGACTGCTGGAATGTTTTTGAGGCACACTACACCTTCATGGTCGTACTGCAGTATGAGTCACATATAGCCACCCCCTCTACCTGTGGGCACCAACCCACTATCACTAATTATTGTGAAATAGACGCAAATGACTTATGTGAAATTCGTGACAACCAATATTTTTGTGTCCACCACACGATTTTGTATACAGTGCATTTCAATAACAGATGAAGGCAGTAGGTTACTTAAGACAGAAACGATAGGAGGGAGGTTTTTCTGGGAGGGTGGTTAGGCGCATAATGCTAAGGTCTAGCAACCGAAACATTGGGTGTTTGAATCACAGGATTGACGACTTTGGCACTTTAGCTAGTTAGCAGCTTTGCAGCTACTTACTACTTTTTGTAACTACTTACCTAGCATGCTAGCTAACCTTAACCTTAACCCCAACCCTAACCTTAACTCCTAACCTTAATCCCTAGCCTAGCTAACGTTAGCCACCTAGCTAACGTTAGCCACCTAGCTAACATTAGCCACCTAGCTAACGTTAGCCACAACGAATTGGAATTGTTTAATAAGAAAACGTTTAATGTTACTGGCTACAAATGTATTATGAATAAAATCATGTGGTGGACATGAAAATCGTGTACGTTATGAACAAAATTGTGTGTGCCTTTCGCAAATTTTGAGTAAGCAATTAGTGTCTATTTCACAATAATCTGTGATAGGGTGTTGATGGGCACATGCCACACGGTCATGCCAACTTGGCAAGTAGCCCCCTGGAGAGGTCCACAGTGCCCCCCCCCCCCCCCAGAGCCTGCTCAACATGGCACAGGCGTTTCATCATCAGAGAGAACCCATGGGTGCCAGCGCTGGTGCCAAGCTGAGCAGATGGCACGAACACATTGCGGAAGTGTCAGTCACATCAGTGTTCTTCTCTCTTACTGTCTTTATCTCCAACACATACGGCGTGAGAGCACCATCTGTAGACCATTTTKGGGGGGGGAAGAGAACAGTAATAGTACATCACATTTGATCAAAAATCAGCCCAAGATGTTGCAAGTATGCACTTGTTTTGAACCAATCGTGTATGCATGATCGTATCCTTTTATATGATTCACTGTAATRTCAGTGAAATGTCTGTTGAGGTCTGCAAAGTACTGCATGTTCATATCAGTCGGATCCCTTATGCTAGTCTAGCCTCCTGCCCCTCCTGTAATGCATGGGAGTCCCTCCCTTTGGCAGCGTGCGGTTAGCTTGCTAGCATAGCCTTAGCAGCCCAGTGGAGCCTACCCACAGCCGAGCAGCAGAACAACCAACCCGTGGATCAGGGGGTCATTCATCCTCCACCGATTCATCACACATCCCACAGAGCTCCCAGCTCCTCTGTCACCTTGACAACCCAGCCCRCAGCCCACATCTACATGCCCTGGCTGAAACCTCACTATTGATTTAGAGCCTGGTGCTCTCTCTCTCGCGCGTGCGTGCGTGTGTGCGTGCGTGTCTGTGCGTGTGTCTGTGTGCGTGTCTGTGTGTGTGTGCGTGTGCACATTGGTATCCATATAGGAGCCTACATTATTTCACGAACCAGTACTTTTATCAATATATTGAATATTCAAATCACACCTCCAGATTCCTCCTGGCCCACCACATGAAGCCAGGGATGTCCAAGCAGGGCTGGTGTGCAGTGCATCTGTCTGGCTATCTGTCTGTCTGGCTCAGTGGAGGCTGAGGTATAGTGCAGATTTGGCTCCTCTCCAGCTCCGAAGTCAGCCTGGCACAGCAGGCGGGGGCTGTGAAGTGGCACTGCCAACTGAGGGCACTGCGGCATTTCAAATAGAAGGCTGGTGAAGAAGAGGATGGCAACCCAGTCATTTTCCCCAGTACTGATGGGGATGCAAATATTATGCATGTATGCTCACACACACACACACACACATATTTTTTCTCTTACGCTATAAAGCAGTCTCCCTTTCCCACAGCTCTGCCAGACATACTGTAACTAAAGCACAAAGTACTCTCACACAGGGCTTAAAATCCACTTATTAGCATAATTAAATTTCACTCATAATGAAGCCTACCTGGGCTGCCTTTTCTCCCTTGTATTTATTTCTCAATCTCTCTGTCTTCTATCTCTCTCTCTCTCTCTCTCTCTCTCTCTCTCTCTCTCTCTGTCTTCTCTCTCTGTCTTCTATCTCTGTCTTCTATCTTTCTCTCTCTGTCTGTCTTCTCTCTCTGTCTTCTATCTTTCTCTCTCTCTCTCTGTCTTCTCTCTCTGTCTTCTATCTCTCTCTATATATCTCTCTCTGTCTCTGATCTCTCTATATATATATCTCTGTCTCTGTCTCCTATCTCTCTCTATATATCTGTCTCGGTCTTCAAATCTCTCTATATATCTCTGTCTCTGTCTCCTATTTCTCTCTATATATTTGTCTCTGTCTCCTATCTCTCTATATATATCTCTCTCTGTCTCTGATTCTCTCTCTATATATCTCTCTCTGTCTCTGTCTCCTATCTCTCTCTTTCTCTGTCTCCTATCTCTCTCTCTATATATCTCTCTCTCTGTCTCTGTCTGCTATCTCTCTCTATATATCTGTCTCTGTCTCCTATTTCTCTCTATATATCTGTCTCTGTCTCCTATCTCTCTCTCTATATATATATATCTGTCTCTGTCTCCTATCTCTCTCTATATCTCTCTCTGTCTCTGTATCCTATCTCTCTCTATATCTCTCTCTGTCTCTGATCTCTCTCTATATCTCTCTCTCTTTCTCTGTCTCCTATCTCTCTCTACTCTCTCAATCTTTAATTATTTCTCACTCTTCTCTTCCCCCCCACCCTCTCTCCTCTTTCTAAGTTTGAATTAGATTAAAGTCTGTTGTGTCCTCAATGAGATACAGAGACAAGAGAGCCTTATTGCTTTTTGGCTCCTGTCCGTGTCGACTAATTTGCGCTGTAAGGAAGCCCTATTACTCTGCCAGTGAGAGGCATTCCTAAAATCCCCAACTTTCTCTTTTGTCTCACTAATGAATTCACTTGACTGGCAGTGGTTCCAGCAGAGGAAGACTCATCAGATGCCAAGTAAAGATTTGACATGAGGAGGGAAGGCATAAACATAGCAGGTGCAGAGATGTTGCCGATCGATATCTCCACCATGAAACAGCCTTCCTTCGCTATGCATGTGATGAGTGCTTGTTTTGTCAAAGGTCAATGAAGATCTGTTTTCTCCTCAGCGCCATCGATTGTATTGGTTCACACAAGCGAAACATATTTTTGTGGGTAAATGGTAATTCCTCTCTATTGACGTGGACCCGGCCGGTTTCTGGGGGTGGGTTGACGAGGAGATGCATGGGGATGGTGGGGGTCCGCGGGGAGCGAATGATAGCGGATGTGCGCTAATCTTTGCCCGTGAGTTACGACCTTTCCGCTTTCATTAGCATTCCGCCAGCGTCTCCGTCCACACTGGCGCTCCAGCGGTCTGGGCGTTCTCACCGTTCCCCAGTGATTGAATAGAGTTCATGGATCTTTATTAAATGTTAATCAACCTCCTACTGTCTCAGACTATTCACTAGGCTCTTCTCTTTTTTCTCTCTCTCTATTTCTGAAATCTGTCTTCCGCGTCCATTAGTTCATCCTATGTCAGGTTCATATAGGAAGATCGCACATAGCATGTATTGACATGTGTCTAAATGCATTCTCTCTCTCAGTTCCTCAAGTCGGTTCCTGATTTTTCATTTGGCTCCGCATTTGCAGAGCCTCTGCATCCACAGATTATATTGGATTCATATAGGAGAAATGAGGGACCACGTACAGCATTGATATTGAAATATGTCTATTAATGTCAATTTCAGGTGACATCCCTGGTCCCTCTCCTTCTGCCACAGTCTCTGTACTGAAAACGGCAAGCCCTCCCCCCCTCTCCTCCCCAGTCCTTTGGCACGTTGAGCCCAGCCAGTGAGTCTGTGTCTTTAAATGTGCCTGTGAGTGAGTGCTGCTGCTCGGATCAAAGGCTCTATCGCCGCTAGGCTCCTGAGAATGATTGATGGCAGCCTTATTTACGCCATCAGGTTCCCTGCCACGAGCCAAAATGGCTGCCTGTTCCTACCGAGACGAAAGACGGCCCCCCCCCCCGTCGGGGAGGGGGTGGGGTGGGGGTGGGGGGGCAATACAATCATGCTGTCTTACAGGCAAAGAGGATGATAGAGAGAGTGAAATAGAAATAGAAAAAAAGGGGAGAAGAGAGAAATTAACAAAGAACCACCCTATTCCATTGGTATTCCTTACAGTAGGGTGCACTCAGATGTGAAGTCTATAAGCCAATGCCAATGATGAATGGTCGAGCGAACAATAGCCCAGAAGAAGATGGTGGCGGTGAGGTCTATTCAGTGTGGTGCGTGATCTTGAGATCTCATCGATTTTTCAGCCAGTGCCTGTAAGGGTGAGCATTGATGGATAACGTTCCCTGTCTTGGGCTTCACTCTAACGCCCTCACGCCGGCCCGTGACCTTACGCCCAATGTCACTTGTATCCCCAGCAACACCAGCCACCGGTGAGGGCCAGATCGCTCAGAGAGTGAGGCACCTATGACAAGTGTTTTTTGTGTGGCCTGGCTGGCCTGTGTGATGGGGATTGGGGAGGTACGGTAGATTGTGTTCCTGTGGTGATGCTGATGGGTATTGTCAGGCGTAAGGGCACACGCATGGGTTTGACTGTTGAAACCACCAAGCAGAATCAAGAGYACTTCAAATCCAATTGTATTTGTCACATGCGCCGAATACAACAGGTGTAGAACTTACCGTGAAATGCTTACTTACAATCCCTTAACCAACAGTGCAGTTTWAAAAAAAACAGGGTTGAGATAATATTTACAAAATTAGCTAAAGTAACAAAATAACAATAATGAGGCTATATACAGGGGTTACTGGTACCGAGTCAATGTGCGGGGGTACAGGTTAGACGAGGTAATTTGTACATGTAGGCAGGGGTAAAGTGACTATGCATAGATAATAAACAGTGAGTAGCAGCAGTGCGGTAGCAGAGAGAACAGTCTATGACTTGGGTGACTGGAGTCTTTGACAATTTTTTGGGCCTTCCTCTGATACAGCCTAGTATATAGGTCCTGGATGGCAGGAAGCTTGGCCCCAGTGATGTACTGGGCTGTTGGCACTATCCTCTGTAGCGCCTTACGGTCAGATGCCGAGCAGTTGCCATACCAGGCAGTGATGCAACCGGTCAGGATGCTCTCGATGGTGCAGCTGTAAAACCTTTTGAGGATATGGGGATCCATACCAAATCTTTTCAGTCTCCTGAGGGGGAAAAAGCATTATCGTACCCTCTTCACAACTGTCTTGGTGTGTTTGGACCATGTTTGGACCAACGAACTGGAAAATCTCGACCCGCTCCACTACAGCCCCGTCAATGTGAATGGGGGCATGTTCGGCCCTCCTTTTCCTGTAGTCCACGATCAGCTCCTTTGTCTTGCTCACATTGAGGGAGAGGTTGTTGTCCTGTCTAGGGTTTCCGGGATTATGGTGTTGATGTAGTGTATTCAAGAGAGAGTGTCGAAAACAGCAGGTCCGGGATAAGGTAGCACGCCCGGTGAACAGGTCAGCGTTCCTTAGCCGCAGGCAAAACAGAAGAAACTGGATCAGCAGCACGACCAGGTGGACTGGGGACAGCCAGGAGTCACCAGGCCAGGTAGTCCTGATAAAGTAAGAACTATTTTATGATGTTAATTCGTTGTTCTGTTGAAAAATGTAAAATATTATTCGGCATGAATTTCGGTGCGGTCTCGCTTTAGCGCACGCTGTATGTCGTAGTAACGTTAATTTAAAAAATCTAACACAGCGGTTGCATTAAGAATTAATGTATCTTTCATTTGCTGTCCAACCTGTATTTTTTAGTCAAGTTTATGATTAGTTATTGATTAGATTAGGTGCCTCTCCAAGTTTTCTCCCGACATTTTGTTGGCAGCTTGGCTACTATTCTCATTGTATAACCACGATTTGTGCCGCTAAATATGCACATTTTCTATATGTATTGTGTAATATGATGTTATAGGACTGTCATCTGATGAAGTTTTGAGAAGGTTAGTGAAAATTAATATCTTTTGCTGGTTTATTCGCTATCGCTACGTGCATGAATCAATGCTGCTGTGTGGTTGGCTATTGTAGTAAGCTAATATAATGCTAAATTGTGTTTTCGCTGTAAAACACTTAAAGAATCTGAAATATTGGCTGGATTCACAAGATCTTTGTCTTTTCATTTGCTGTACGCTGTGTATTTTTCATAAATGTTTTATGATGAGTATTTAGGTCATTCACGTTGCTCTCTGTAGTTATTCTAGTTGCTTTGGTGAGAGTTGTGATGGTGGCTGCAATGTAAAACTATGATTTATCCTGAAATATGCAAAATTTTCGAACAAAACATATGCTATACAATAAATATGTTATTAGACTGTCATCTGATGAAGTTGTTTCTTGGTTAGTGACTATTTATATCTTTATTTGGTTGAATTTGTGATAGCTACCTATGCAGGAAAAAAATGTTGGGAAAAAAAGTTGTGTCTTTTGCTATGGTGGTTAGCTAATAGAAATACATATTGTGTCTTCCCTGTAAAACATTTTAAAAATCAGAAATGATGGCTGGATTCACAGATGTGTATCTTTCATTTGGTGTCTTGGACTTCATTTGGTGTCTTGGAGCTTTTTTGATGGGGGGGATCCGGATCCGGGTTTGTGACTCGCTAGAGGTTATTAAGAAGCCTTTTGGTCCTAGACTTGGCGCTCCAGTACGCTTGCCGTGCGGTAGCACAGTAAGCAGTCTATGACTTGGGTGACTGGAATCTCTGACAATTATGGCTTTCCTCTTACACCGCCTATTATATAGGTCCTGGATGGCAGGAGGCTTGGCCTCAGTGATGTACAGGGCCGTACCCACTACCCTCTGTAGTGCCTTACGGTCGGATGCCGAGCAGTTGCCATACCAAGGCAGGGACGCAACCGGTCAGGATGCTCTAGATGGTGCAGCTGTAAAACTTTTTGAGATCTGGGGATCCATGACAAATCTTTTCATTCTCTGAGGGGGAAAAGCATGATCATTTCTTGGTGTGTTTGGACATGTTAGTTGTTGATGATGTGGACACCAAGGAACTTGAAACTCTCGACCCACTCACTTCAGCCCGCGTCAATGTTAAGGGGGCCTGTTCGGCCCGCCTTTTCCTGTAGTCCACGATCAGCCCCTTTTCTTGATCACATTGAGGGAGAGGTTGTGTCCTGTGTGAACTTAATTATGCTCCATCTAATTCTCCCATCTCTCTCTCTATCTCGGAGGAGGACATAAGCCCTAGGACCATGCATCACCGTGCTCTTCTCTGTGTCACGGAGGCGCTCCGCACTGCTAAAGCTAACTCTCTCTCCTCTGCTCTCATCCTTCTAGACCTATCGGCTGCCTTTGATACTGTGAACCATCAGATCCTCCTCTCCACCCTCTCCGAGCTGGGCATCTCGGCGCGGCCCACGCTTGGATTGCGTCCTACTGACAAGTCGCTCCTACCAGGTGGCGTGGCGAGAATCTGTCTCCGCACCACGTGCTCTCACCACTGGTGTCCCCAGGGCTTCTGTTCTAGCCCTCTCCTATTCTCGCTATACACCAAGTCACTTGGCTCTGTCATATCCTCACATGGTCTCTCCTATCATTGCTATGCAGACGACACACAATTAATCTTCTCCTTTCCCCCTCTGATAACCAGGTGGTGAATCGCATCTCTGCATGTCTGGCAGACATATCAGTGTGGATGACGGATCACCACCTCAAGCTGAACCTCGGCAAGACGGAGCTGCTCTTTCTCCCGGGGAAGGACTGCCCGTTCCATGATCTCGCCATCACGGTTGACAACTCCATTGTGTCCTCCTCCCGAGTGCTAAGAACCTTGGCGTGATCCTGGACAACACCCTGTCGTTCTCAACTAACATCAAGGCGGTGACCCGTTCCTGTAGGTTCATGCTCTACAACATTCGCAGAGTACGACCTGCCTCACGCAGGAAGCGGCGCAGGTCCTAATCCAGGCACTTGTCATCTCCCGTCTGGATTACTGCAACTCGCTGTTGGCTGGGCTCCCTGCCTGTGCCATTAAACCCCTACAATCACTCAGAATGCCGCAGCCCGTCTGGTGTTCAACTTTCCCAAGTTCTCTCACGTCACCCCGCTCCTCCGCTCTCTCCACTGGCTTCCAGTTGAAGCTCGCATCCGCTACAAGACCATGGTGCTTGCCTACGGAGCTGTGGGGGAACGGCACTCCGTACCTTCAGGCTCTGATCAGGCCCTACACCCAAACAAGGGCACTGCGTTCATCACCTCTGGCCTGTCGCCTCCCTACCTCTGAGGAAGTACAGTTCGCTCAGCCCCAGTCAAAACTGTTCGCTGCTCTGGCACCCAATGGTGGAACAAACTCCCTCACGACGCCAGGTCAGCGGAGTCAATCACCACCTTCCGGAGACACCTGAAACCCCCCTCTTTAAGGAAACCTAGGATAGGATAAAGTAATCTTCTAACCCCCCCCTTAAAAGAGCTAGATGCACTATTGTAAAGTGGTTGTTCCACTGGATATCATAAGGTGAATGCACCCAATTTGTAAGTCGCTCTGGATAAGAGCGTCTGCTAAATGACTTAAATAATGTAATGTA
>NC_036868.1:32669498-32679838 GCF_002910315.2 Salvelinus sp. IW2-2015 | reverse complement strand
GGCCTGTCATGTTGCGGAGGGAGGAAGGCGGTAAATTATTCATCCCCTTGAAATGCAAAAGACAGATGAGGCGAGCGAGCGGCGTTATGTAGGTCACTTTCTCTCGTTCACACGGCCGCCACACTGGAGGAGAGAAGGAGAGGAGAGAGAGAGAGAGAGAGAGAGAGAGAGAGAGGAGAGAGAGAGGAGAGAGAGAAGAGAGAGAGAGGAGAGAGGAGAGAGAGAGAGAGAGAGAGAGAGAGAGAAGAGAGAGGAGAGAGAGAGAGAGAAGAGGAACTTGACTGCGACAGACTAGTGAGTGCTGCTGTTCCCATAGAGCCTATACGTTCACACACTGTGGTAGGATATACTGTGGGTTCATAGAGTACACAGACATAACATGGCCTTCAGAGAAATGACTTAAAGGCTCTATATACAGATGTAGGATCTTAATTTGAGCTAGTCTGCTACAGCAGGAAAATAATAATTATGTGGTGGGTATGTCGGACTGGGCCACAGTGTCCCAGACCCCCTTGTCTCAGCCTCCAGTATCTATGTTGCAGTAGTCTACAGTATGTGCTGGGGGTTAGGATCATCTGTCCAATCTGTGAAATGATCCTGTCTTATCTGGTGTCAAATCATAAAAATCAAATCAAATAAACTTTATTTGTCACATGCGCAGAATACAACAGGTGTAGACCCTACCGTGAAACGCTATCTTTACAAGCCCTTAACCAACAGTGCAGTTCAGAAGAGTTAAGAAAATATTTACCAAATAAACCAGAGTTTAAAAAAATCTAAAGTATTACAATACAATAACAATTATGAGGCTATATACAGGGGTACAGCGAGTCAGTGTGCGGGAGTACAGGTTAGTTGAGGTAATTTTGTACACGTAGGTAGTGAGTGACTATGCATAGATATTAAACAGCGAGTAGCAGCAGTGTACAAAACAAATGGAGGGGGGGGGTCAATTGTTCAGCAGTCTTATAGCTTGGGGGTTGAAGCTCGGGGGTTGGGGGTAGAATAATTTAAGCTTTCAACCGATATAAGACCGGTTTGAACCTAAATGTTTAATATCCATCATTTGTATGATTATTTATTTGAATTGCGCGCCCTCCAGTTTCACCGGAAGTTGTTCCGCTAGCGGGACTCCTAGCCCAAACAGGTTTTTAATTACTTGATACTTTTTATTTTACACATCTATTTTTTACTTAAAAACTTCTTGTCAATAGGGCGCCATTTCGACTTTGTAAAAATTCGTTCCCAAATTAAACTGCCTCGTACTCAATTCTTGCTCGTACAATATGCATACTATTATTTACTATTGGATAGAAAACACTCTCTAGTTTTCTAAAACCGTTTGAATTATATCTGTGAGTAAAACAGAACTCAAGTTGCAGCTAACTTCCTGTCAGGAAGTGAGAAATCTGAAATCATGCTCTGTTCCAGGGTCAGTTTATTAAATTGCATGTTATCTATGAGTCAACATGCACTGCATACGATTTCCCCAGATGTCAGTAAGCAGTGAGAATTGGAATGGTGTTGCTAGGCAGATCTGAGCCATATAAAGGCTCATGGAACCGGGTGCACTTCTTTTCAACGTTCGTCATGCGCCAAAGGAGGACTCAGGATGCATTCTGAAAAGCTCTCGTTATAGGCCTTAGATATATCCGGCTCTGATTTTATTCGATATAGGTGTTAAAGACATCATAATGTAGTTATTTTAAACGAGTTATATCAGTTTATATCAGTATATTGCGATTTTCGGATATTTCTTTGTGCTGCGTTATGAAGAGTTGGGCACGTCTGGGCCACATAGCTAATGTTTGCTGCTAATTCCTAAGTTGAAGACGGCAATCTACAACCGAGCAACGATGATTCTGGACAAAGGACCACTTGCACAAGATTCTGATGGAAGCTCATCAAAAGTAAGAACTATTTATGATGTTAATCGTTGTTCTGTTGAAAAATGTAAAACTATTATTCGGCCATGAATTCTGGTGCGGTCTCGCTTTAGCGCACGCTGTATGTCGTAGTAACGTTAATTTAAAAAATCTAACACAGCGGTTGCATTAAGAACTAATGTATCTTTCATTTGCTGTCCAACCTGTATTTTTTAGTCAAGTTTATGATTAGTTATTGATTAGATTAGTGCCTCTCCCAAGTTTTCTCCCGACATTTTGTTGGCAGCTTGGCTACTATTCTCATTGTATAACCACGATTTGTGCCGCTAAATATGACATTTTCTATATGTATGTGTAATATGATGTTATAGGACTGTCATCTGATGAAGTTTTGAGAAGGTTAGTGAAAAAATTAATATCTTTTGCTGGTTTATTCGCTATCGCTAACGTGCATGAATCAATGCTGCTGTGGTTGGCTATTGTAATAAGCTAATATAATGCTAAATTGTGTTTTCGCTGTAAAACACTTAAAGAATCTGAAATATTGGCTGGATTCACAAGATCTTTGTCTTTCATTTGCTGTACGCTGTGTATTTTTCATAAATGTTTTGATGATTATTTAGGTCATTCACGTTGCTCTCTGTAGTTATTCTAGTTGCTTTGGTGAGAGTGTGATGGTGGCTGCAATGTAAAACTATGATTTATACCTGAAATATGCAATTTTCGAACAAAACATATGCTATACAATAAATATGTTATTAGACTGTCATCTGATGAAGTTGTTTCTTGGTTAGTGACTATTTATATCTTTATTTGGTGAATTTGTGATAGCTACCTATGCAGGAAAAAATGTGGGAAAAAAGTTGTGCTTTTGCTATGGTGGTAGCTAATAGAAATCATATTGTGTCTTCCCTGTAAAACATTTTAAAAATCAGAATGATGGCTGGATTCACAAGATGTGTATCTTTCATTTGGTGTCTTGACTTGTGTTCTGCTATTATGTTCCTGTGCTTTGGTGCATGCTAGAGCTTTTTTGATGGGGGGGATCCCGGATCCGGGTTTGTGACTCGTAGAGGTTATTAAGAAGCCTTTTGGTCCTAGACTTGGCGCTCCAGTACCGCTTGCCGTGCGGTAGCACAGTAAGCAGTCTATGACTTGGGTGACTGGAATCTCTGACAATTATGGGCTTTCCTCTTACACCGCCTATTATATAGGTCCTGGATGGCAGGAGGCTTGGCCTCAGTGATGTACAGGGCCGTACCCACTACCCTCTGTAGTGCCTTACGGTCGGATGCCGAGCAGTTGCCATACCAGCAGGGACGCAACCGGTCAGGATGCTCTAGATGGTGCAGCTGTAAAACTTTTGAGCATCTGGGGATCCATGACAAATCTTTTCATTCTCTGAGGGGGAAAAGCATGATCATTTCTTGGTGTGTTTGGACCATGTTAGTTCGTTGATGATGTGGACACCAAGGAACTTGAAACTCTCGACCACTCCACTTCAGCCCCGTCAATGTTAATGGGGGCCTGTTCGGCCCGCCTTTTCCTGTAGTCCACGATCAGCCCCCTTTTCTTGATCACATTGAGGAGAGGTTGTGTCCTGTGTGAACTTAATTATGCTCCATCTAATTCTCCCATCTCTCTCTCTATCTCGGAGGAGGACATAAGCCCTAGGACCATGCATCAGGACTACCTGGCCTGGTGACTCCTGGCTGTCCCCAGTCCACCTGGTCGTGCCTGCTGATCCAGTTTCTTCTGTTTGCCTGCGGCCTAAGGAACCGAACACGGTCCTTGCTGAGCCAATCCTGGTCTTGTGTCCTCCCGCCCTTGTTAAATGCCGTTGACCTGTGCTTACCCCTTGAAGGTCTTACTCACATTAATGCCACTCGGGAAAGCTGATCAACCAACAGTCCTCTGCCCAAGGACAGCTGATCTCCTCATCTCATTGTTCCCAGTGACATACTGCCTCAAAGCGAGCTCAGATTATCTCTCATTTATCTCCCCTGGTAGGACTCCTCACTGCCGGCATATCTCGGAACTGTGCTTCCCTTTGGAGTCTTATCCATCCCGTTTCCCGCATAGCCCATGCCAACTACTCCCGACGAAGTCACTGTCGGAGCCGGTAACATCAACATCAATTGTAGTGTATGAACATATCCCCCGATGTTTAGTCCTGTATTAATAAACCGCTCTGGCCTGCTTTGATTAAACAGGGGAATCCTAACATCCTAAGACCGAGCGTCCCACCCCAGCGGCGTATCAATATAAAGCTTTCCAGTTAGTAGTCTCCGCTCCTTGAAAGCCGGCAGCCTCTACCCTTTAGCTCAGCACGAATGTTTGCCCTGTAATCCATGGCTTCTGGTTGGGGTATGTACGTACAGTCACGTTGAGTGACAACTCCTTGATCCGTCCTCATATTATAAAGCCAGTCACTGATGTGGTGTACCCTCAATGCCATCGGAAGAATCCCGCAACATATTCCAGTCTGCACGCAGCCAAAAAAGTCCTGTAGTTTAGCATCTGCTTCATCTGACACTTTTTTAATATTAGACCGAGTCACTGGTGCTCCCGCTTTTAATTTGAGCTTGTAAGCAGAATCAGGAGGATAGAATTATTGTCAGATTGCCAAATGAGGCGAGGAAGAGATTTGCACTCGTCTCTGTGTGTGGAGTAATGGTGGTCTAGAATTTGTTTTCCATCTGCGTTGCACATTTAACATACTGATAGAAATTAGTAGAACTATTTAAGTTTCCGTGTCATTAATCCCCGGCCACTATGGCGCCGCCTATGGATGAGAGTTTTACGTTTGGCTTATGGCGGCATAACAGCTCACTTTGAGCGCAGGTGGACGGCGGTTTGCTCCAGATGCCCAGCGATGATCGGACACCAAAGAATGCCCTCAATGTCGAGTAGTGTAGAGCGAGCCTACACGACCAATACATTTAAACTCTTTAGTAAGATATGTTGTTTGCAGTTTATCATGAAAAATTCTTACCTCAACCCGGAGAAAACCTTAAGAGATTTCTCCTTAAAGATATCGTGCACCAGCTGTTGTTCACATATATGCATAGCCCCCGGCCCGTGTCTTACCCAGAGACTCAATATTATAACTGTCCTGGCCGGCATTGTCAGTGTATAACCGCGTCAGCTGATGTTCTTAATGTTCGGTTCATTCAGCCCACGACTTTCGGGTTGACAACATAAGATATTACAGTTTTTAATGTTTCCCACTGTGTCTGGGTAGGAGTATACTTGGCGTGGTTCATCATCGTTCCCGAGTTTATTTTCCAGAGCGATGTATTCAAGAGAACCGTACCTTGAACATAGACAACGATCAGGATGAAAGGCAAAAATGTCAAGGCAGATGATAAAGCAGCAGCCACGTCCTCGGGTATGCTACATGAATCCTCGCGGTAGAGACACGGGCCACCCTGGTTCTTTTTCCAAGCCAGGAGATGAACAGAAACAACGTCAGCGGTTCCCCAGTTTGCCTTACCGTGCTTACCGAGCAAAACCGGAAATCAGGCAGGGAACCTCAATAAAATTAACCAAGTTAATGAGCGCCGGTTGAAAATCAACGCCCCTGAATTCAAAGGGGCTGCCGCGAGCAGGTGATCCCGGTCAACGCAGGTGGCTCGAGGAAGACCGCCACAGGTCTTCTAGCGACTGTCTAGCGTTGTCCGGGCGCCAGCCACTCAAATACTTTGGGGGACGGCAGAGAGAGATGTATTGGTAGAGGAAATAATAGGCAGCTCTTTAGTATTCCACACCATTGTTTGCCATAGATCCTCTTTAGCAGGCTCCAGTACGGCTAAGCCCAGAGGAGTGCTGCAAACAATACAAAAGGACGGAGAGGATAGGAGCCTTATGCAGTGGTTTCGGTTGTGGCGGAAGGTGTCTACGTAACGGAAGATGTACATGTGTACTGTACGTAACGTTGAGCCAAACCCGTGGCTCTTGTAATCTTGGGACGGGTAACCGTGTCGAGGTCAATTATCAATATTGCGGCCTCTGTTTTCGTCGACAACGGATACAAAGCATAAATGCTGGCACACAGAGACATAGGCAAGGCACTGCCTTTACAAACACACACACACACACACACACAAACGCACACTTGCTCAACACAGCCGGGGAAATGTGCCGGAGTGTAGTCGTTTTATCAGGGTGAAAGCAGACGCCACGAGTGCACTTCTGCCTCCAAGCTACAGGCTGGGGCTCCATGGGAGGAAGTCAATTACGGCGAGATGAGCCTGCCTGGGGTGAACATACGGGAGGGAGATAACGTCGTGAGCAAGATGGCCACCGCCAGCTCCCAGCATTCCCCTGGCTGCCTGGGCGTCGAGCTCTGCTCTTTGCCCTCCTCCATATTTACAGGCAGATCGGGGACGTGCTGCTGGAACCAAATAAAGACCATCTGGAACCTGGAGAGCTGCCCAGTTGTCACACAACCCACCGCCTTGTTTGGGTCTGAATGCAGCAACTCTCACTACGTCTGGTGCCGTAGAAGCTACTGCAGTGCAGAGCTCGCGGAAGAGAGGGAGAATGTAGGCTGCTTTGTGTGTGGTGTTGTGTGTGAGATAGAAGTTTGAGCAGTTGAAGCTGTTTGAAAGACTAACTCTTAGGGTCCAGCCTGACTACACGCTCAGCTCKCATTGGAAGGCTTTGACAAGAGTAACATTAGCCTTTCCGTCCCGAAGCTTCTCGTTTTTTTGTGTGTGTGTGTGGATGTTGCGCATGAAAACAGGTTCCTCTGAGGCAAGGAGACTAGCAGCCGTCAAGCGTGTGGGATGACAATAACAGCAGCGTACTGCATAGGAAAACAGTGGGAGAAATCGTTTGTTGTTCTTTTCCGTGTGCCTCAGAGTGATTTGGGATTCAGCACACGCACCACCATACCCAGCACCACTCAAGCACTCATGTGGAGCCTGGATGAGTAGAGTAGACAGGGGGGTGTTAAGAGAGAGAGTGTGTGAGAGAGAGAGAGAGAGAGAGAGAGAGACACCCACAGACACACATCTGTGTCGCACACACACCTATGCCTACACGTGCGCAAACTCCCAAATACGCACTGGCACGCACGCACGACAACACAACACACACACCTCATACTCAGTCCACACAGCCTACATATCCCACACATCCCAACACAGGTTCACTTTTCCATAGCCCTCCCCTCCTAGGCTTTAGCTGTTGTGTGGCATTGGCTACATAATGCCTGAGGAAGTGCAGCAGCACAGGACAGCAGCAGTGGGGGAGGAAGGGGAGAAAGGGGAGAAAAACCCATTCGAGAAAGCCTAAAGCTCCTTGCTGCTTTGGATTAGCAGTCTTCCGTTTCAAGCTACCATCGATGTAGATTGTTCTTCAACTGTTGGGCAGAGAAGCGGTGGCGCTTCAGAGTGTAAGTCTGTCAGAAAAGCAATCAGCAGCTCCAGTGCGTTCCCTCCTGCAGTGGGCTGATTACAGATTAGACTGAACCCTGTTTCCTGCCTTCCACTGTGTGGGTAAATCATTCAGCGCATAAAAGACATTGTGACAAAAGAGAAAGTTAATTAAGATGAATTAACTTTTAATGACGGCCGTACATTCTGACTTGTGCATGTGGCAAAAGGCGTTTGGTTCTAACTTCTTTTTATCTGTCTGATTTTCTTTTATTTCTTTCACCTTACTCCAGTTGGATGTTTTATTAGGCAGTTAAGATTTCTAAGGACAATAGCAATTCTCCCGATCTGCTACTAGCCTGGTTGACATAGACATACAAGTGCTTTCCCTTTAACGCTGACTTGGTAACCTAACGGAATGGTTGAGAATTATTTTATTTTCTACTTCGTATTCTAACATAGTCATATAGTACTCATATAGTACGCCAGCCAGGCCTGCTGAGGTGTGGTGTGTGTGTGGTGTGTGTGTGTGTGTGTGTGTGTGTGTGTGTGTGTGTGTGTGTGTGTGTGTGTGTGTGTAGGTAGTGTGTGTGTGTAGCCCGTGCGTGCGTGCGTGCTGAGTGCAGTTAAATAGCGGCGTCTGGGATAAGTCCTCGTGCGTGGTCGTGCGTGCGTGTCGTGCGTGCGTGCGTGCGTGCGTGCGTGCGTGCGTGCTGTGCCTGTGCGTGCGTGCGTGCGTGCGTGGCTCCAGTGTATGTGTGTCTATGAGCCAGGCATGCATACTGACTAATGGAGCTTGGTCTTCGGCGCTTAAGCTCAGAGCCTGGCCGACTGTCTGCTCTGTGTAGGAGGAGGTAGGCTCTGCTACTGCATGCCTATGAGAAACAACCAGAGATCAAGTGCGTGTGTGTTTGACGGTCCCTGCCTGTAGAGGGGGGCCAGGGACAGCCTCTGTATCCCTGGTGTCCCTGCTGATTTACATTCTGCTGGTGTAGGCTGGAGTTTCACACAGCACACCCCATACACTGACGTTCAATCATCTCTCTCCCTCTCTGTTTGCATCCTCCCTCTCTCGACACACCACGCACACACTCCCCCCTTTCTCCCTCTCCCCTGTCACTTTCCATCCCTCTCTCTGTGTGCTATGCACTGTGTGTATACGTGTGTAAGTGTGATTCTGTTCATATGCCCTCTACTGCCCTGTCCTTCTGTGAACCCTTCTCTTGAGACAAATCGAGGGCTGGGCAGCCCAGCCAACATCTCCCACAGGAAACACATTCAAATCAACACATCCACTTTGCACGGCAAATGCACCACAAATCAAGTGACTAAATCAACGTGTTAGTTGCAGCTGTAGGGAGACCAGGGCTTATTATGATGGTCTCTCAGCCTATACAGCTGCAGAAGGATCTCCCTCTCACTCCCTCTCTCTCACCCCCCCCCCCCTCTCTCTCTCTCTCTCTCTCTCCTGTCTCTCCTTTCTCTCTCCCCTCTCTCTCTCTCTCTCTCTCTCTCCTGTCTCTCCTCTCTCTCCTGTCTCTTATACACATCTAGATGTGTATAAGAGACAGCACAAACGCACACTTGCTCAACACAGCCGGGGAAATGTGCCGGAGTGTAGTCGTTTTATCAGGGTGAAAGCAGACGCCAGGAGTGCACTTCTGCCTCCAAGCTACAGGCTGGGGCTCCATGGGAGGAAGTCAATTACGGCGAGATGAGCCTGCCTGGGGTGAACATACGGGAGGGTTCTCTCCCCTCTCATCTCTCTCTCTTTCTCTCTCTCTCTCTCCCTCTCTCTCTCTCGCTCTCTCTCTCTCTCTCTCCCTCTCTCCCTCTCTCTCTTCTCTTCTCTCTCCTCTCTCTCTCTCTCTCTCTCTCTCTCTCTCTCTCTCTCTCTCTCGTCTCTCTCTCTCTCTCTCTCTCCTGTCTCTCTTTCTCTCTCCTCCTCTATACATGCCTTTAAAAGATTATCAGAGTATTCAAATATTCAGAACCCATTAAATAAAAAAATCCTCAGTCATCTACACACAATACCGCACATATAAAGAAACAGGTCGAAAACAGGTTTGTTAATTTTTACGTAAGTATTCAGACCCTTTGCTATTGAGACTCAAAATAGAGCTCCAGGTAGGCTCTTGTCTGTTGCGTATCCCTTGAGATGTTCTCTACAAAACTTGAATTGTGAGTCCACTGTGGTAATTCAATTGATTAAATACATGATCATGGAAAGACACACACTGTCTATTAGAAGGTCCACAGTTGGACAGTGCATGTCAGAGAAATAAAACCAAGCATGAGGTTGAAGGAAGTGTCCTAGTAGTCCGAACTCGATTGTGCGAGACAATCGAGGGTCCAAAATTCATTAAGGCCAAGACGGCTCTAACGGGTACCACAAATTCTTAGCTGCGCCTGCAACTGGGCCTCGGGGCTTGTCCCGTCTCAGCGACCCTGGATGGAGAACCTTTCCAGAAGGACAAACATCTCTGCAGCAGTCCACCAATCAGGCCTTATGTAGAGTGCCAGACGCGATGCCACTTACTCAGTAAAAGCACATGACAGCCACTTGGAGTTTGCAAAAAGGACCAAAGACTCTCAGACCATGAGAAACAAGGTTATCTCTCGTCTGATTAAACCAATGATTACTGAGACTCTTTGCCTGAATGCAACGCTCAACATCTGAGGAAACCTGGCACCCTCCCACGGCTTGAAGCTGTCTGGCAGCATCATGCGCTGCGTTGCATTTTGTTCAGCAGCAGAACTGAGATAGTCAGATCGAAGCAAAGCATGAACGGAGTACAGTACAGAGAGATTCCTGATGAAAACCTGCTCAAGCGCTCCAGGACCTCAGACTGGGGCAAGGTTCACGTTTCCAACAGGAACAACAACCCTAAGCACACAGGACAGTCAAGGGTCTGAATCACTTCCGAAGGCACGTTATCTTCTCCCCTCTTAACTTGCCCCCCCCCCCCCCCCCTCTCTCTCTCTCTGTCCTGTGACGGAGCTGAGTGGCTGGGATCAGAGCAGGCACATCAAAACAGAAGGGATCCAACTAGAGCCAGTACGCCCCCCCCCC
>NC_036868.1:32661794-32669473 GCF_002910315.2 Salvelinus sp. IW2-2015 | reverse complement strand
CCCCTCCCTACATCACTTTGATGGAAGCCTGACCGACGAGGCGTTCTCCCCCTGTGATCTAGGCCCCCATCTGGGACTGGGAGCTCTGATTGGAGCAGGGGTTGAGGTTGCAGGGTTCTCATTTCTGTTGGTGGATGGTAGATAGTATGTTGGCTGTGCGTGAACTCTGGGTAGTTGGTAGCTTTACTCAGGGGCTCTGACAGTGATCTGCACACCAATTATGGTTGAGTATTTCAGCTATAACACAAGCTATCAAATGCAGAGACGTTTACTTTATTTGTTTGTGAGTGTTGGTGTGAGTTGGTGCGGGTGCTAGAGTTGAGTGTGGGGGGTGGGTGGGTGCGTCTGTGTGTGTCTGTGTGTCTGTGTGTATGTGTGAGTGAGTGAGCCTGGGAGGTTATCAGCTGTACCCTGAGCAGAGCAGGCAGAAGAGCAGCAGGGCTGGAACAGCAGCCAGAAAGCCAGATGAATGACCTAGAGAGAGGACATCTCTGTCTGACACAGCCCCTATACAAATACAACTAAAGTTCCAAGGCCTATTCAGAAAAAGACATACAAACAGAGAGAAACTAACACCCCCCCCCCACACACACAAACATACTCAAACATACACACACATACACACAAACACTCAAACACACAGATGGCAACACTACACACAGTACATACACAGTGGCACACAGCATGAAGTGTGTGTGAAGAATGTTCTGTTTTGGGGGCCTTTTACCTCGGCAGCCCTGCTGACCCCCAGGGACAGAGGAAGGGATCGGAATGAAAGCCTCGGTGTCTGATGCCTGCTGGGAAGGGAAGGCTTCTTCCTTTTATCTCCCCAGAAATGCATATGCATCAGGAGGCATCACTTTTAAAGCATTCCCCTGAAGTCTCCCTCCACTGCCTGCATGTCTCAGGGTCTCAGGATTCACACATGAAACAGGAGCCTCTTCCATGAGAGAGAAAGAGAGAGAGAGAGAGAGAGCGTGGAGAGAGAGCGAACGAGAAAGAAGAGAGGAGAGAGAGAGAGCAAATGAGAGAGAAGAGAGAGAGAGACACCGAGAAGAGGAACTTGACTGCGACAGACTAGTGAGAGAGAGAGAAAGTATGGAGAGAGAGAGAGAGCGAATGAGAGAGAAGAGAGGAGAGAGAGAGCGAGAGAGACCAGGAGATTCTTCAGAGAG
The DNA here is from genome assembly GCF_002910315.2 of Salvelinus sp. IW2-2015. Taxonomy (NCBI): domain Eukaryota; kingdom Metazoa; phylum Chordata; class Actinopteri; order Salmoniformes; family Salmonidae; genus Salvelinus; species Salvelinus sp. IW2-2015. The sequence continues at coordinate 32,668,298 of NC_036868.1, read as the reverse complement.
AGAGAGAGTTTGAAGCCCAGAGAGAGGAGTGCTCCTGTAACCTGACCTTGGAGCTACGCTGGGACTAAGAGACACCTTTATCAGTGTCACTGTCCCCAGGAGAGACAATGGGATGAAGGGGGATGGAAAAGAGCAAGGGAGGGGTGTCCCTATAGAATCACTAGGAGGKTGTGAGCGCTGACCATGACTCCACACATGACTGATAAGAAGAGAGGTGCGTCCACTTTCCTGTGAGCCCAACTGTTTGTGACTCTTAGTCACAATTAAAAGGAAGTCTGTTTTTGACAGCTATCATAAACAGAACATGTATGCGGGGCAATAGTCAGCTTGGAACTGTTTGTTATGCAGGCATTAGGTCATCTGTGGAAGATATTGATATATATATATATATATCTAGCTTCGCTGCCTTGGAAACTGTCCGTACAGTGTGCTGTACAATAAATKAAATGCAGGTACGGTGATAAACAGAGACACTGACTCCAAGTGAGGTCACCATTGATCATCTGAGATCTCCCTCCCGTCCCCCTAGACTTCTCTCACAGTTGCCTCTCACTCCTCCGCCTCCCATCCTCCCTCCCTCTCTGAGACAGAAGTGTGAGAGAGGCTCTCCTCCCCGGGGTCCTTCCCATTCCAAAACAGGCATGTTGCAGCAGATCGGCACCTCYCTTCAGACTAGCACCTGGGTCTCACAGAGGAACAGGGGAACAGGGGAGCTGGGCCTCCGACAGTAGCATGGAACACTGCCTGGGCCTGGGGGAATACAGCACGGCTCTATGGCTGAAACATACCGCACCGCCCTATGACAGATGACTGCAACATACAGCACTGCCCTGTAAATGAAACATCCAGCGTTGTCCTACGACGGAAATGACTGAAACATACAACACTGCCCTATGACTGAGATGACTGCAACATGCCGCATTGTCCTTGGAAACCTACAGCACTAAACCCAATTAATCAGGAAGACAGACATACATTTCATGCATTGATTTACCTTGGTCGAAACAGGATTTTCTGTCAATACCGAACAACAGTATTGACAGCCTGACTACAATCTAATAATTCCCATGAATGCCTAAACTTACGCCCATCCCCCTAGCCTACTTGAAAGGTAACATCGCTCACTGTTGCCCCTAGTGGCCGGTTTCCACGTCATCTCCTCAGACATGGATGGACGTCGAATATTGACTTGTATCAGGGGTGACCTGCCTGGGACTGTCTACCACAATTATCTGGGCTCTCTTTTCTTTTACCTGTAGATTTTCTATAGATTCTCTACATCCCTAACCTGTTCTCTAACTCAGTCTTTATCCCAGCTCCCTCCTGTTTTTATAGCTTTCTCCTTGGTTCTCCCTGTTCAAGACATTGTGTAATTGCTGTGTGATTGAGGGGATGAGGAAGATAGCATAAGAGAGAGAGAGAGCGAGAGAGAAGGTAAACTAAGGTTAAGCACACAACAAACAGGAGATAGCAGTCTGATGCATTCTGATTCATGCGCAGCCCTTTAACTTTTTTGTTCTTCCTGAAACACTGCTTGGACAGGAAGGGACGTCATAGATGGGTTTCGGTCCACACACGCAGTCACGCATCACACTCGCGCACACACACACACACAAAGACATTAGACATGGCATCATCTCTCCCTTCATCTCCTGCAGCCTAGGTCAGCTCCTTTCATTCGTGCTTAAAGTCTTGTTGGAGAGAGAGAGAGAAAGAGAGCGAAAGATAGACAGAGAGGAGAGAGAGAGGGAAAGAGAAAGAGAGAGAGAGAGAGAGAGAGAGAAGAAAGAGAGAGCAGAGAGGAGAGAGAGAGCAGAGAAAGAGGGAAAGAGGGAAAGAGAAAAAGAGCGAGAGAGAGAGAGAGAAAGAGAGAAAGAGAAAGAGAAGAGAGAGAGAGAGGAGAGAGCAGAGAGAGAGGGAAAGAGAGAGAGGAGAGAGAGAGCGCTGTCTGTGATGTGTATTTATCGATGCTGGCTGCTGTCTCGGGCTTGTCCTTAACAACAAACAGACAGAGCAGAGCAGAGCTGAGCGCCGGTGCTGTGGGTTGTTCTCACAGCCTGGGTGGAATGTATTATTTAAGGGAGAAGCCTTTAACTAGGTCACACCACCATAGCCTACAAACCAGCCTCATCAAAATACAAGCGCTCCTCTCTTTCTTTCGTTCTTTCTTTCTTTCGTTCTTTCGTTTTTTTCGTTCATTCATTCGTTCTTCCTCTCGTCTCTCTTCCSACTGGGCACAGATGTCAATTCAACGTCTATTCCACGTTGGTTCAATATAACTGGGCTCCAGTCCCTGGTTCGAATCCAGGCTGAATCACATTCGGCCGTGATTGGGAGTCCCACAGGGTGGCACATAATTGGCCCAGCATCRTCCGGGTAGGCCGTCATTGTAAATACAAATGTGTTCTTAACTGACGTGCCTAGTTAAATAAAATAAATAAGAAAATGTCATTGAAATGACATAAAAACAACGTTGATTCAACCAGTGTGGTTTCTTCTCTTCTCTTTCTTCCTYCCTCTCAATGTCCTTGTCCTGAGCTCACTCATGGCTGACGGATGGAATTGGATAAAGGAATGCAGAGCGGTGTGTGTTTGTGTGTTTGTGGGTAGGGGGCGGGGGGTGGAGATACAGAGAGATGGAGGGGAAGAGAGATGGTTGTTAGGAGACCACCTCCGTGGCTAATTTTGGAGCTGGGTACACAGTAGGAAGGGCTGCTGCTCTGCAAACAGGGCACAGAGGCAGCGGGGAGGTTTGGAAGACACCACTTTTCATCTCTGTTGCCTTTCTCTCTCTCTTTCTCTCTTTCATTCACCTCTCTCTCACTCCCTCTCTCACACACACACACACACTCATGCTATCTTTCTTTCTCCCTACCTTCCTCTTTCACTCTCTCTAGAACCCCACTAACAAAGGTCTCACGGGGAGAAGCAGAGGAGAGCGAGGAGGGAGAAAAAGAAAAGGAGAGAGAGTGAAAGAGTGAGGGAGACCCCCTTAAGAGACTGATGAATTATAAACAAAGAGTCAGCAGAGGATGGCAGAGAGAGAGAGAAGAAGACAGAGAGAGAAGACGAGGAGAGAGGAGGAGAAGAGAGAGCATCAGAGAGAGAGGTGAGAGAGAGAGAGGAGAGAGAGAGAGAAGAAAGAGAGAGAGAGAGAGAGAGAGAGAGAGAGAGAGAGAGAGAGAGAGAGAGAGGAGAAGAGAAGAGAGACGAAGAGAGAGAGAGAGAGGACACAGGTCACCCAAAGGCATTTCCAAGATGAGATCGCCTCTTTCCATAACATATACCCAATTAGCCTATCTATGGCAAAAGAGATACACACAATGAGAGAGACAGGAGAGAGAGCACACTGAGAAAGAGGTGAATTCTCTATCTCTTCTCTCTCTCCCACACCACACACACACACACATGAAAGACACACACATGCCACACACAACCCACACACCCCCATTCGCCCCGTCAAACACACCAGGCCAGTAACAACGAGACAAGCCATTAAGAAATCAATTAGCCATGGGGCTAGGTGATGCGGCCACCCCATTCACATGGTGACCAGCCACTGTCATGTGGCATAGTTTATCAATGAACCATCTACTGCTAGCTCTCTCTCTCTTCTCTCTCTCCCTCTCTCTTGGTCTCTGCTTTATCTCTGTCTCTACTTTAATCTCTCTCCTTGCCACCATGGCCAATGCCCTGGCTGCTGTGTGGAACAAAACGCTCCCCTCTCTCTGCATTTCCACTCACCATCTATCATGGCGACCATCTGGCTGTGTTAATGAATTCCCCCTCATTCTGAAGCTATCGCCGTGCTACCAATCAACAAGCCTACTAGCCCCACTACGGAGGTGTAGCGGGATATACATCCATCCAAATGTGGGGTGTTTGTGCTCGACAATGCCAATCACCGCAAGAGCTCACCCCGCCTAGCACGAGGAGCAGGCGTTTAAGGCTATTTGACCAACAGAAGGAGATGAGGACTGCCGTGCAACTCAGATGATCCTGGCCTCCACAAATCACCGACCTCAAGCCCAATTGACGATTTTGGATGAGTTTGGACCGCAGATGAAGCGAAAGGCAGCAACAATTCGCTCAGCATGTATGTGGGAACTCTTTGCAGTGGGGACTGAGATTAGAGCGGAGAACACACATATAAGATCCGCAGGTCGAGGTAATGAACTGGGTGTTGTGTGTGGGTGTTGTGTGTGTGTGTGTGTGTTGTGTGTGTGTTGTGTGTGGTTTGTGTAGTACTGGTGTGATAGCTGTCATTGAGAGTCTTGTCGTGTGTGTAATGGATATGCTGCTTGAATGGATGAGTGTGCATGTAGAATCTCTTGTGCGATCTATGTGCAAAAAGTGTGTGACTTGTGATGACGTAGTGTCGCGGAATCTGAATAGATAGATTTTGATTGTTTAACCCTTTTCTGGTTACGGCATGATTCTCATATTTGTTGTTTCGTAGTTTGAATCGTAGGTGTGTCCAAACTTACACAGCCCGTTGTGGTGTGTAGTGTGAAACGTAGCTGGTTACATAAAGAAGTAAAGGGGAGTTGAAAAGGATGGAGCAATCATACCTGGAAAGAGAACCCATTGGTGTCCTGGACCTGATGTATTGTATCCACCAATCGACTCTGCTTTAAAACAAATATGTTTTTTGGACAATTTTTATTGCCTTTATCGGCTTAAGTTTGTTTCCACTCCAAGATGGTATGTGATCCCGCACTGCTTCTCAAGCTCTAGATATGTAGTGTGTGTGCCCTAGGTGTGTGTGTAGTGTGAATGCCTGCGCATCTTCAGGCATTGAATCACCTGGCAGCACTGGAGATCGCTGTCCATTCGTGGATAGTCTAAGTCTCTATGTATCGCGCGTAAAGTCTCTCCTCCCGATTTTCCACCAAGTGCCGGTTTCCCAAAATATTGTCAACTGCCCACCACACTGTACTACGACGATCACACGGCCCCCCGATGACAATAACGGCCACCTCGGCGCAGTTTGCCCCCGCTCTATGCATTGGCGCCATTCGAGCGGCTCAGGATGCCCTTCTAGAGAGACAACAGAAAGTACGACTTACTGTTGATGGAGTCAGCACCCACTCCTACGCGTGCTCTTCGATCTGTGCGACCCCTACCTCTCCCCCTTATAGTTTACTCACCACACTGTCCTCACACGAAACAAAGTTGTTCTCTCCTCTACCATCATGCGTGTCTCCCTCACAAAAGACCTCACCAGTCTAAATTCTTTTGTAAGACTTTATCTGAGTGTCAACGTCCTACTCCTCGCTCTGTCTTCTATTTCAGAGAAACCTGGCTTTCACTATTATCGGGAATAATGTGCATTCATACCAAAAGGCGTTGCCCAGCTATGTTTTCTCTCACAGTTTCCGAGCAAAGCGGTGCATCTATTCACTCGCGTTACTTCAGCTTTCCATGGTTACCCCCTCTCACACAGACCATGGTCCACATGTATATTTCTCATGACCAGCAGATAATGCAGAGGCCTTAGTAGATGTATCGAGGACACAGACTGTAGCGGGCCCAAGTTCGGTAATAGGAGCAATTGATGACTAAGTGCTTGCCTGGCTAATCAGAGCCCTGTTTTCTCCCGGCTCTGGCGAGACTGCTTGGACTATACTCTCGGTGCCGTCTGTCTGCTCTAGTGACTGTGAGTGCACTTGGCGATGCCATGCACAATTGTATGTGCGCAGTTGCAGTCGTCGTGAATTGTGCCGCACCCCTGAGCTTGACTGTGCGCGAGGATACAAGAGCTCTAAGACAGTGAGCAGCGCTACGAGTTATACACTGGTGGTTTATCTGCAGTGACGTGTAGTGTCGAGCACTGTCGACCCCCACTCCACTCAAGTGAGTCGTGTGCCTGTGGGTCATCAGGAGGTTTTGGGGAAAATGGCATATCGTTTTGCCAGTTAAAGATTTTGAGGTAAAGACGCGCACTGTTCACATGTAATGAAGTTCGGCAAAGATTAACTGTGTCATGTTGCTCTATCGTTCTCGCGGAAGTTGATGATGCCATATTTTACCAGTAAAGTGCTGATGGTAAAAAAGATATATAAAGTATTTGGAAAATTATGACAATTACAAATGATCAGAAAACAGTCGAAACTTCTACATGATTTGAGAGGGAGGCGACACCATGATAAGCTTACTAACAGATATACTGCTATCGTTATCGATCCCGTCTTCTTTATGTAAAAGTGCCTTTAAGTCATTCTCATAGACAGGATTGATTCGGGCAAACGTTGTCGCTCCTGTGAGCCAGTTACTCAAATGTACATCACACACTACCACGCACCTCCGCGATCGGGAGGGCTCCAGCCCAGATTTATCATCGGGTAGTGAGTTTTGAGTCAATATTATTAATTAAAGATTAATTTTTGTGATTGTCAGATACGTCTTTGTCTTTGTCCACGATTACAAGCCACTGGTAAATTAGATTCCCGTCCAATAACAAGCACCTTGGAGAAATATGTTATTGGAAACTGAGAAGGCTAA
>NC_036868.1:32641009-32661769 GCF_002910315.2 Salvelinus sp. IW2-2015 | reverse complement strand
TTTATCACTGCCACCAAGGAGACATAACCCCCCCCCCCCCCCCCCCATCCGCGCCCTCTATCATCCCACAGCTGCCGTGCCCTCAGCACAGAAAACACAGGCGAGGTTCCCCCCAACTCCTCCTCCCGTCACCCCCCCCCCCCCCTTTTTTTCTCCCAAGTCTCCCCTGCCTCTCCTGGCTCCCTCAAAGCCTTTCCTTAATTATTGGTTATGTTTCTCCCCTGTCTATAGAACATGGGGATAGTTTACCATGCCCAGCTATGTGTGTTCTCAGCCCAGCCGGCTGTCATTCACCCGTCTGCTTCATTTCCCCCTCCACACAGACAGTTGTATTGTGGCAGAGAGGCAGAGGAGAGCCAGACAGACTGTAGGCAAGCTTAATAGGGGAGGCATTGATGCTGGCTGCCTGCAACAGAGCCTGTCTTGGCTGGGTGTGATTCATATCTCGGTGCCTCTCTGTGTGTGTGTGAGTGCATGCATGAGTGCGTGAGTGTGTGAGTGTGCGCGTGCGCGTGCGCACGTGTATGCGTGCGTGAGTGTGTGAGTGCGTGAGTGTGTGCGTGCGTGTGGGGGGGACACTGTGAAGCACAATATATCTTATCGATCCGTCTTTTTTTAAAGGCAGCATCGAGGGGGAACGTTGTCCTTGAGCAGTACAATACATCACACACACACGCACCTCCCGATCGGGAGGCTTTCCAGCCCAGATTTATCATCGGGTAGTGAGTTTTGAGTCAATATTATTAATTAAAGATAATTTTGTGATTGTCAGATACGTCTTTGTCACATTACAGCCACTGTAAATTAGATTCCCTCCAATAACAAAGCACCTTGGAGAAATATGTTATTGGAAACTGAGAAAGGTAGAAATGTCCCAGATCACTGGAAGTTAATGGCTTTAATTCTTCATACGAGAAAAAATACCTCGGCCCTCTTAGTATTTAGTGCAAAAATACCAACAAAAAAAGCTTTTATGATTTGGTATTTCCACAAGGACATAAAAATGMCACTTTTTAACTTTTTAACTTTCTTTAATTCCGTTGACCCTCAGAACAGATGCCCTATTCCCCACAAAGTGCACTAAATACAGAATAGGGTGCCATTTAGGCTGCAGCCCTTTCAACACTTTCACAGCGTGACCATCCAACCTCTGTTTTCAGGAGCAATTTTGCACGTTTCCCTGCTGCTAATTTACTGATGAAGCTCATTACTGTGCTTAGAAAAGCATTTCTCAGACAGCTGCCATTAGAAACGACCAACGTAAAGTCTAGATTCTCACTATTCTATACTGACCACCTCAGCTCGAAGGTAACACAACCCACACAAAGACTACACTGTAGTCTAGCTAGTCTGTGTCCTTTGTCTCTGCCCCTCTCTCTCTCTCTCTCTCTTGCCCCCCTGAGAGTGCTGAGTTTTTAATGGTTGTCCACTAGTTTCAGCAGCAGGAGCTGTCCACTAGGTTCAGCACCAGGAGCTGTCCACCAGGTTCAGTAGCAGGAGCTGTCCACTAGGTTCAGCACCAGGAGCTGTCCACTAGGTTCAGCACCAGGAGCTGTCCACTAGGTTCAGCACCAGGAGCTGTCCACTAGGTTCGACACCAGAGTCTGCATAGAGAGAATCCCAATTGATTAGCTTGAGTTCTCTCGTCCTCTCCTTGCGTCCTCTCCTCACCTCCTTTTGAAAAAGGTCAAAAGTAATCAAATATGAAACATCAACGCTCCTTCTCCACTGGAACGTCATCACGCAAAATTGTTCAACAGATAATCCCAAGATACATGTGTAAATGGTCCAAACATTAGCTAGCCTGTGCTAGACATTTTTATAGGAGAATGAATAAGTAGCGTATCATTTTAAATGTGTCTCTCCCCCTCTGTCTCTCTCTCTCTCTCTCCTTGCCCCCCTGAGAGTGCTGAGTTTTAATGGTTGTCCACTAGTTGTCAGCAGAGGACTGTCCACTAGTTCAGCCTCAGGAGCTGTCCACTAGGTTCAGCACCAGTAGCTGGTTTCCACTAGGTTCAGCCCAGGAGCGTGTTCCACTAGGCTCAGCCCAGACTGCCCTAGTTTCAGCCTAGGAGCTGTTCCACTAGGTTCAGCCCAGGAGCTGTCCAGAGTTCACTGCTAACTGCTGTAGCCTACACTTGTCAATGTGGATCCATGAAGAGTGACTGATGGATTTAGATGGTCAGTTTGGCTTAGGCTAAATTCCTTCTAGCCACAGAAAACATATCACTGATATTCCACTTAAAAAAAATTAACAATATCCTGTATTACTAATGGGCAATCTATTACCTTAAGCAGCATTTTACATCTCAAATCAATCAAATTTGTTTTGGCCACATACACATATTTAGCAGTATGTTATTGGTGGTTGTAGCGAAAGCTTTGTGTTCCTAGCTCAAACAGTGCAGTAATATCTAACCCTAACCCTAACAAAACATTTCGCTGATATTCCACTTAAAAATTGTTTTTTACAGTGATCCTGTACTAATAATGTAGCAATCTATATTTCCACACTATAACAGAGGAATTAAAATACGACGGCTTGAACACCCAGTGTATAAGGACAGTGCTCACATACAGAACAGTCCTGGGTGTTGGTTTATATTTCCATCATGTTCCCATGTGAATTAGCTTATTGATCCCAAATACAAATCAAACACAGGCGCTAGCTATCCGGGCGCATCTCCCTCTACTGCACGGCGCTCGCCTCCAGAGATGACACAACCGCTCTGTGGGAGAGAGAGCCACCGCTGCCTGCGCCGCACAATGTCTACCGCTCTGAATTAAAACAGGAAAGAGAGGGGGGGGCGAGTACGTAGAACGAGAAGAGTGAGAGAGAGCCTGATGAGAGGAGACAGGAGGGTAGAGACAGAGTGAGGTGGGGAATGTGATTCCAGCCTAGCGCTCTGTTGGCTGGCTAGGAGAGGCAGAGAATCTAGGCTTGGCAGTGGGCTTGGCTTGGTTCATCTCTGCCTTTCTTTCCCCCTCTCGCTCTCTGTGTGGGCAGCAGTCGTCGTCATTGGTTCCTCTTGGGTTTGCCGTGGTTGCCTGGAGAGCCGACGGTGGTTGGGGACCGGTGGGAGGGTAAGTCAGACGCCTTCCTCTCTGGGTTGTGTTCTGCTGCAGTGCCTTGTTCGAAAAGGGTCTCTCTATCTCTCTCTCTCTCTCTCTCTCTCTCTCTCTCTCTCGCCTGCTCGCCTGCTCGCCTCACACATTCTACATACAGACCCTGCCTGTTTCCCCCTCCCTCCTCCCTCCCGCCTTCTCTCCTCCCTGTCTGTGTCTCCACCGCTCTCTCCTCTGCCTCCCTCCCTTGTTTTTCTCTAAAGTGGCTGCAGCTCCCCTTCCATTCACTTCTCTCCCTCCATTTCTCAAGTGCTACAGGAATGAGCAGAACCCCCTGATTCTGATGACAGTGACAAAGAAAGAGTGAAAGAAAGGAAGGAGGGAAGTACAGAAGAGAGAGGGAGGTGAGAGAAAGAGAGAGAAGAAAGGAAGGGAAGAGAGAGAAATTGCCAGTGTCGAAAACGAAGTGTGTGAGAGAAAGAGAGAGCGAGAGGGAGACTGGTTGCAGACTGACTTTCAGACAACTGGGAGAGGAAGCTAAGAGCTTTTTACCGTCGCCATCTCAGTAGGTTTCTTTCTACACTTTGCTTGCTCCTGTTCTATATCGTGGTTGTGTCATCTCAGTTTTGTCTGTTATGAACATAGAGAGAGGCTAGTCGACTGTGAATAGTGAGACTAGGGCTGTGGTAAACATTCCAGCACACAATGTTGACAACATGCTTCATCTCTGAAGGGATTATGGTGTGGAGCTACTTTCCTTGCAATGAGAAAAATGCCACTTACTGTGAGTTAGGACAGATGGATGTGGTCCATAAGGCTAATATATGTATTTGCCATGTATAGGGAGCAGTTGCTACTATTAAAATGATGATTCATTCAAATCTCGATACAAACAGTGTCTCTGCATGAGTGTGTCGGTTGCTGTTTGTTGTTTTGTTTTTGTTTCGACAAAGTTCTGCAAGGGCTTGAGGTAGGGATGCTACCACTAAAGTTTATCTTCATGATGTTTGGCTAGTTACCTCAGTAATGGACACTACTAGTATGARCCGCGCTAACACTTACTGTAGCTAGTACATATTATAATAAACAACTGCAATGTCTATCCATCATTGACCACAAATACATTCATTGTCCAATTAAAATCTTTTTTAAAAGCTTATTTTTATATATATATATATATATAGTTGCAAAACTGACATATACTCCTTTGTAAGAGAGATACCTCTATTGTATAGAAACCTTACATAAAAGSGAGTGTTAAAAAGCTATTTACAGAACTTAATATGTTATCAGAAATGATTGTGCTATCTGAAACAAATATACATTTGATCTGAATGCTCATCATACTATTCCAGGAGTGGAACACAAACTGGAATAAGTGATACATCTAGTAGGCTTCTCTTTGTTGAGCATGGTCAAAGTTACGCATACTTCAATTGCAGTTTTGAGCAGACAGGATGAAATATACATGTACATCTCCAGCATTTTCACTTAACGGTCAATCACACGGCGATAGCTTTGACTTGAATGGTGGGTTAGTTGCTACGGTAACCCTTACATTTTGCATGTAGCATGTGAAGGAGCCATTTACGAATTCATGAGAAGAACTTATGGGATGGCTTCCGAGATCCGTTGACCCGTGGATTGTCCCCGTTCCAGTTAGCCCAGCCGTGCTGAATGAACCCCTACAATGTAGTTGCATTAAAAAGGGAAGAAAAAAAACATCCTTGTGCTGAAGGGAGCCTGAATACTCAGAGGCAACCGCTATCTAGGGTAATGAAAGACTATGTTTAATACAGGATCAATTCCCTTTGGTATTCAGACCTTTGCTGAATTGCAATGCTGTGTACTGTGTGCCTGCTTTAAAGCAAAAAACATTCCCAATGGGAAATAATAGTGTTTCTCCACGTGGATGGTTGACAGAGGCAAAGTTGGAGATGATGGTTGAGGATGAGGCCGAGTTAATCAACATTATAGAACCTTTCGGTCAAAGTTGCAACATCTTCATGGAATGTATTCTCACTATGAAAACCCRAAATTGTGTTAATTACCAACTGTATTAACAGTATTACCATGGCTATTGTAGTTGGATTTATGAGGATCTGTCTGTCTGCCTTGTCTGTCTGGACAGATGTGGACAGTGGGTTAACTCCTCCTTCATTGTTGGTGAATCTAACTATAGGATCTGGTGGGGTTGCATGTGGCTTGAGCCCAGTATACATGCAGACAGACACTCTGATTGCTGAATCGTGTCATGCTATTAGCCAGTCTCCATGCCAGTGGAGGCTTCTGTTGGGCCTGTCTGCTCACACACACACACACACACACACACACACACACACACACACACACACACACACACACACACACACACACACACACACACACACACACACACACACACACACACACACACACACACACACACACACACACACACACACACACACACACACACACACACACACACACACACACACACACACACCACAAGAGAAGAGAGGACAGAAGTGCTGTGATGAGCCTGATCACACACACTTTAGTGACACAGCATAGCACGATACTTTAAGTATACTTGTGAATATAAGACTTGTATTAACTTCTCCTGCTACTCTATCTGCTGCTGCTACTGCTTGTTTTGCTGTGTTTTTGTCGTGTTGTTGTTGCAAATATGATGATGACGAGCTCAATAAAAATTCATTGATACAACAATAAAGCATATTGAGAGATACCATCACCAAAACGGAAAACACTTTACCAACTAGCAGTCCTGCAGACTGTATGAGTGCACATCTGCTGTCCTTGACCTGCTCGCTTGGTGATGACTCCTTCCATGAACAACTCGCATATCTAAAATATTGTATACACTGCATTGTAAAAACAGCACTATCTAATAAGTATTTTACTAATGGAGCTGGATTACCAGACTAAAATTTTTTAATGCTAGCAATTAAACACAGCACTATCTAATAATATTTATACAATGGAAGCTGGCATTGATAAACACACGCTATCAAATATTTATACTAATGGAGCTGGCATTGATAAACACAGCACTATCTAATAATATTTTATACTAATGGAGCTGGCATTGATAAAACAGCACTATCTAATAATATTTTATACTAATGGGAGCTGGTATTGATAAACACAGCACTATCTAATAATATTTATACTAATGGGAGCTGCATTGAAAAACACACACTATCTAATAATATTATTACTAATGGAGCTGGCTGATAAACACACACTATTCTAATATTTATACTAAGCGGGAGCTGATGATAAACACAGCACTATCTAATAATATTGTATACTAATGGGAGCTGGCATTGATAAACACAGCCTATCGAAAAATTACAATGGGCAGCTGAGAACAAGCCAGCATATTAATATATACTAATGGGAGCTGCATTGATAAACACAGCACTATCTATAATATTGCTGTATACTAATGGAGCTGGCATAGAACACAGCACTATTAATAATATTTATACATAACCGGACTGGCATTGCATGGCAACACAGCACTATCTAATAATATTTATACTAATGGAGTGGCATGAAAACACGCACTTATCTATAAGTAGTATACTAATGGGAGCTGGCATTTGATAAACACACACATATCTATAATATTGTATAACTAATGGAGCTGCATGGGATAACACTAGCACATCTACTATAATATTATTGATTACTAATGGGAGCTGGACATTGATAAACACCAGCACTATCTAAAATTTAGTATACTGATCGGGAGCTGGCATTGACTAAAACACGCTATCTAATAATATTTATATTACTAATGGGAGCTTAGCATTATAAACACAGCACTATCTAAATATTTATATACTAATGGGAGCTGCGATATAAACACAGCACTATCTAATAGATTCTATATACCCTAATGGCACTGGCAGTTGATAAACACAGCACCATCTATAATATTGAACTAAGGAGCTGCATGAATAAACCCACTAATCATAATAAGATTTTATACTAATGGGAGTGCATGATAAACACATCGTATCTAATAATATTATATAGTAAGGGTGTGGCATTGATAAACACAGCACTATTATAAATTTGTATAGTAAGGAGCTGGCATATGATAAACACAGACACTATCTATATATTACTTACTTAATGGAGCTGGCATTGATAAAACAGCCACTATATCTTATAATATTTTTATAATGGGACTGGCAACCGGATAACGTGATAAACACAGCACTATCTATAATATCTTATACTAATGCGAAGTGGCCATTGATAAACACAGCCTATCTATAATTTTATACTAATGGAGCTCCATTTGATAAACACGAGCAACTAGTCATAATAAATATTTGTATACTAATGGGAGCTGTATAAACACAGAGGGTAGACAGACGTAACAGTGAGGACCTGCCTAAAGGAACACAGCTTATGCTGCCTATTGCCTTGCCTACTCAATATAACCAATACTTGTATCATTAACTGCACCATGTAACCAGACTCCCCATGTACATCCAATCAGTTTGGATATCGCAGCTCGTAAGTAGTCATGACAACTGACGCAAGCATCAGAATCTATGATAACTTTTCTGTCTTTTCATTATGTATACAGAATAAGGGGTATTAATAGGACGACAGACAACAGACAGACAGACAGACAGACAGACAGGGACAGACAGACCAGACAGACCGAAGACACAGACAACAGGCAAGAAACAGCACGAACGACAACAGACAAGACAACAGACAGACAGTACAGAGAGACAGTACAGACCAGACAGACAGCACAGACAGACAGACAGAAACAGCAGACACAACAGACACACTATACACAACACACACACACAGAGCTACACTTTATTACCATCTGTTTGTTGCCACGGAAGAAGTTTCAAACATTTGAGCTATCTTTCTTGGCATGAATAATTTTACCAATTGACATGACCCAGGAATTATATCAACAATAGACACATGATAATAAGTAGAATAACAGAGCAGATTGAGATGAGAGGAGACTATTCTCCCAGATGATTTTATTTTCTCTTACAAAGAACTTTCCCATGAAGTGCTAGGTGCTTAGCAATATAAGTTACCATGAACATTTTAGCTTGAGATAAAATTCCTGTTTTAACTCTGATGAGAAGAAATATCTCATAACACCCACCAGTGAGTTCTACTCCAAAACCATACCCAATGCCTGCTACTGTGAAATTAGTTGAACTGTCCGCTCTATCTTCCCCAATGCCCCTCTCCTCTCTCTCATCTTCTCCTCTCTCTCGCTCAATCTCTCTACTTCCCCCACAGCCCCTCTCTCTCTCTCCTCTCCTCTCCTCTCTCTCTCTCCTCCCTCTCTCTCTCTCTCCTCTACTCTTCTCTCTCTCTCTCTCTCTCTGTCATCTCTCTCTCTCTCTCCTTCTCTTTCTCTCTCTTCTCTCGAACCTTCCTATTGTGCTTTGCGATACTGCAGCAAGGCTGTAGGGGGAGACGCCAACCAGAGCTTAAGGTGAAGGTTAATCCTTAATATTTAACATCAAGAAGCCATCTCTTCCCTTCCAGTCCTATTGTGGTTCACACCTATTATTCCCATGCTTCCATCATTCATTTTGGGATCAAATCAAAACACAGTACTAGTCATTGAGACTATCAGTGGAATGAACTTGCAGCAGTGAACCAGAAGCCACTACATCTATGAGCACGACTGGATCCAAACCCTGAGAACCAGGCCATTACCCAGCATACCAAGGCTTGTCTGACATCTGAGCCACACACTGTCACATAGACAGAGAAAATACTCGTAAAATCATAACCCCTATCGGTCACCGTATAATAGCTGCGTTCAACTGGTACCCAAATCAGAATGTGTGCAAGCTTTTGACGAGTTCACTACTAAGAGATGTGCATATCAACTCAAGCCCTAATATTGATAGGGTTACTAATCTCATAAAGCATAATGCCCTGTGAAAAGTAGTTACACACAATAAACCCCCCCCCCCCCCCCCCTCCACACACACACACACACACACACAACACACACACACACACCAACAACACACACACACACCACACACACACAACACACACACACACACACACAACACCACACACAACACCCACACACAACACACAACACAACACACACAACACACAAAGCAGATTTTTTTTCATTTCGCCTCGCGGCAGGCATTTGCCTATCCTTGTGATTATGTGAATTTCGCTAATAAAAAGTGTCCTTTATCATTGGTGCTCTTGCGGTTGCCAAGGAAAGGCCTGAGTAAACAGTATTGAGCCATTCCTTCCAGACGCTATCATTAAACCACCATAGAGACCTCCGGATCGAATAACCCTCCCGCCTTTGGATGCCAACATGCCGCAGAACTAATACATGGTTCGCGCGTGGACGAGGCGTTGCTGTGTATTGCTTTTCTCACTAGCACTCTCATTCGTTGTTTCTAGTATAACCCATTCCACGGAATCAACACGAAAACTGCGCCCACACCAAATTACATACTATAATTCAACTTACATAAGCCCTTTCCCTAATTACCACGAGTAGGTTTTTGGCACAATGGCATCTAGGGTTCTAGGGTCAATGACTTTCATTTTGGGTTGCTGTCCTTTACCTCTCATCTATTTATACTTGTGCCTGTGACATTTACTCTCTGATCAAATCAGAATCAAAGACAAGCTTGCCCTGAGACTTTGCCAAGAAATCTATCAATCCTTATCTCATTGCGGCGATGAGATATAGAAATAGTTGACAACACACACACACCACACACACACACACACCACACACACACTGCACACACCACACACACACACACACACACACATCACACACACACACAAGCAAACATGCAACAACACACACAACACACACACACACCACACAGACAACACAGACACAGACAAGACACAACACGAACATCACAACACACACACCGCGACGGAGCGTAAAGATAATTATTAGTTGGCTCCAGGGTTTATTTCCAGACACTGCTTTGGAGCCTCCACAAAGCCGGCTCAAAGCGTGAGTCATAGTGTGGGAGAGAGGTATTATTTATAACATTATAACACACTCACACGCGCATACAAACGTACACACACACACACACACACACACACCTCAGACACACAGCATTGGGATTATTTCACAGTGGACTAAACAGACGAAACAGGCAGTAATGGTAGAAGCAGATAGAAGGAGATGGATGGAAGCTCCTCTATTTGAGTCCAGCGTAGGCTTCAGGCTCTATGAGTCAGCAAAACAGCCTCTCTCAGCCCGCTCATTAGGCTTAATGTGTTACTAAAACAAGCACCTATCAATGTCACTGTAATTCATTACATGTACGTCCATGGTGCATGATCGTATCACGCAATTGCCTTGATTTGGTACAGTGTATCTTTGGTTTGGTACAGTGTATCTTTGGTTTTGGTACAGTCTGTAGCCTACATTCTAGTGTTTTTGATCAAACACAGAGTTTCTTCCACCCATGAGGGGGAAGGAATCTGTAAATGACTCTGTCAGTCATTGCAGAAATGTCATGATCTAGCCTCTTGTTCTTGTCTGAATGTGAAGATGTTGAACCTCAGTCCTGGCGCATGATAATTAAGAGACGGGGCTTCTCCGCAGGACACAGTAGATAGTGCCCTTCTCTAAGTGTGTGTTTGTGTATGTGTGTGCGTGCGTGCGTGCGTGAGCGTGTCTCTGGAGTGACCAAGAGGTAGGATTTCACACCTAAAACTGGTTTAAAGCCCTTCCTCTATCCTCATCCACAATGGTAGATGCAGTTTTGCTGCAGTTTTCCTCGTGGGACTTAAACACGTTATTAACTAGTTCCCATGCTTTTAAAATAACGGATTGATTCTGTTCTCTGAACCGGTTCCAGCCCCTGTGCCCAAAGGCGTCTACCGAAATCCCGGGGACCTGRACAAACGTCTAATACGGCAATGGATCTGGAGTGAGCTGGCTGTGATTGAAGTGATACATTCCACAATCTCACCCTATCTGGGCTGATGTAGCTCATTTGGTAGAGCCTGGCGCTGGCAACGGGTTCGATTCAGCCCAGTGGCTACCGCCTGCCCAACAGCTATTTCCCAGCAAACACCCTCCCTCCCTCACACACACACACGCACGCACACACACACACACACACACACAGTGAATCATGAAGCATTCTCTGGTGTATACTAGACAGTTGTCGAGGATCATTAGGAGGCATTCAAATGCATATCTCCATGGCTCTCCACACCAGACACACACACCCAGACACCCACCCTGCTCTCACACACAGTACACACACCCTGCTCTCACACACAGTACACACACCCGTACAGAGGCAATTAGAGTACTCTCCTTCCTCTTCATGATTGAAGGGAGGAACCGACCAAAGCCTGGAGGAGTCCATAGGGGACGACACCTGTCCCCCACCCTGTTCCCCTCTGGAGACTACCCCTGTGGAATATTAATGGCCATTCAATGAAACCTCTGTCTTTTATGCTGACTGCGAGAACATATACTGTGTTGAGCATCACAAAAGGTGCTCTATGCAAGYCGAGAAGAGATGACTCGGTACAGTACATGAGTGACTGAGTATCGTGAGACAATCATCAGATAGTCCAGGGCTCCAGGTAGATGTTCTGAAGTGGTGACACCGAAGGACCGCCCAAGGAGAGAGAGCGACTCCTTCCATTGACACCACAACAAACGGGTGGATTTTTTTACATTACAAAAATGTTGGGTAGTGTTTTAAACAGGATGCTCCACACGCCTTCGGGCAATGCATTTCCATAGCCAAATCATTAGTTCGTTAAGTACCCTAGCAGAATATSGTAATAACCTGAGCGTGACGGCTAAGACTTGAAGCTACAATATCAAACCCCAATGAGTCACACAAGAAGATTCCTGCAATCTACAGTACCACACGACTTGGGGCGGCATAGTCATACAGCATAGCTTCTGGAGGGAAGCAGAACGGATCCACTGCTTTTGGCTCCAACACCCCCCCTCCTCCAATCAAACACCCGCACACACCCAGCCCCCAGGACTGACAGGCAGGAAGGAAGGAAGAGGGGAGGAGGAGAGGAGAAGCTCATCCCAAACTCATGCAGCTATGGTGGCACTTAGATGAATGGATTCTGACATCACCGCTGTCTGGGACGGGTCATTGATCAGCTGGAGTGGACTCTGGCGAGAGAGAGAGAGAGAGAGAGAGAGAGAGAGAGAAGAGAGAGAGAGAGAGAGAGAGAGAGGAGAGAGAGAGAGAGAGAGAGAGGAGAGGACGAGAGAGAGAGAGAGAGAGAGAGAGAGAGAGAGAGAGAGAGAGAGAGAGAAGAGAGAGAGAGAGAGAGAGAGAGAGAGAGAGAGAGAGAGAGAGAGAGAGAAGAGGAGAAGAGAGAGAGAGAGAGAGACTCAAAGAGAGGAGACACAAGAGCAACAAGAGATACTGGAAAGAGGGAAAGAGGAGAGAGAGTTGAGTGGAGAAAATAAAGACGGAGGAAAGGGATAGAAGAAAGGAGAGAAGCCAGGAGAGATACGCTCTCTGCAATGGAAGTTGTTCAAGGAAGAGTTCTGTTCTATTTGCTTGAAAAAGACTGAGAAACACCCAGAGAATCTCCTCTCTTTATTGAAATGTGAAAGCCTATCTGGTTCAGTATAAACAGATCTATGCGAGTGTTACTTCTGTCTGCCAGCGTTTGGGAACTATTTTCAGACAGCAAACATGGCCTCTCTCAAACTGTAGCCTGCCTTCTCTTCAAAGCAAACAGCACTGTGCAATACCTAGAGCCCAGAATGCTTGTGCGTGTGTGTGTGTGTGTGTGTGCGTGTGTGTGTGTGTGTGTCTGTGTGAGCATGCGTGCGCATCTTTGTGTCTGTATGTGTGTTAACGCTTGCGAGCGTGTGTGTGCTCATGTTCTTAAATGCACGCGTGTGTGTATGTGCACGCGTGCATGCGTGTCCGTGTGTGTGTGAGCTTCTGTTCATGTTGTGTATGCAAGTTCTAGTCCGGGACTAGAGATGTGTAYGTCYCACTCWTTGAGGTATAAAAGAACTACAGAYTGCGTCCAAGGTGTCCGACCATTGTCTCCAAGGTGATCAACTCACGCTTCGCCTACACCGACTCATGGGCCGCCTACATCCGGGTTACATCCGGTGTATACGGCCCAGCTTCACATGCACACTAGCACCAATCGAGCACAGGGAGCAGCACGTGCAGCGACGACGTCATCACGTCATCCGTAAAAAAAAACATGGCAGACATTGAGTGAATATAAAATGTTAACATCTCCGGTTGTGAAGTGATGAAACCCCCCCAAAAATCGTCCTCGGTTGCAAATATTTGAATATTTCAATGGGTGTTTTGYGCACAAAGCTGACGACTAAAGAGTCTTATTAGGAATCATGGGGCTTTCTATTGGAGGGTTTTTTTCTTGGCCGGACGTGAGTTAAACTCCAGCATCGGAGCAACGCTGTAGGTTTAGTCGAAAGCGTGCTTCCAGACCGGAACCCCCGGGCCCCCATTGGTCCCACTTATGCAGGGAGCACTGCATCATGTGATATGAGAGAGACAGAGGRCCGGGATGGAATACTAAGCAGAGCTTCCTCTCCTCTCTCAGCCTATACTACCAGAGTTGATTCCTATMGGACAGTTGGAGCCTGTGTGCTTTCATTCTCCAAAGTGAGGTTGAGGTGAGAGCTCGGAGCTAGGGATGTCTCAGTGGAAAAGTGATAGAAAGCATTCAATTYTGAACAGGAATGAGCTGAAGGGAATTTGTGCCGTTCTGTGTCGGAGGTGCAGCAGTCAGTGTTCCGTACACACAGGCAGTGTATCGCGCTCACACTCTTGTGCTGTTGGCCTACACACAGACGTAGAGACACACGCGTGTGGGTGAACATACACACAAACGCAMACAAAAATACACACAAACACACACACACACGCACCCGTTCACAGCCCACCTCCTAACAGGATTTCAGGTTGAGTGTGAGATCTTCATGCAAGGTTGCAGACAGATGAGCCAAGGTGAGAGACCTGAACACTCGATAGGGGAGAGAGTGCGAGACAGAGAGAGAGAGCGCGAGAGAGAGAGAGAGAGAGAGACTCCATTTGCTGCTGCGTTTCTCCATTCAGCCATTCAGAATCAAGCTGACAGGCAAGTCCACACTGTGGTGAAAAGTAATACCAGCCAAGGATATTTGTGGACATTCAGACTTTCTCAGCTCGGTAACAAACAGAAAGAAAGAAACAGAGACAAACCGCAAGATACTATAAAAACGCTCTGGTTGCTTGGTGGATGCAATAAGTTGTTTACCTTTGTTTTGGAACATATTTGCCTCCTGCTGTGCATCATGGGACTTAGTCAAAACAATGGACTGGAGCCAAAGAGGTTAGAATGAGGATGCTGCCGTTCATAAGTCTTGTTCACAGATTGGAATCAACCAGGTTAGTTTGGTACCGTAACAGTGGCTACRTCACGGCTTCGCTAACTCTCGTATCATCACGGTCTTGGCATAAGGATACAATAACTTGTAGAGAACTAAAGTGAACTAAAGAGTGATGACAACCAACCAAGACAACAGAACGACGCCAACCGCTAATCTTGACCCTCTGTCTGCTTACCACCGCTAATGCGATCGGTTTTCATACCGTGAAGTGTGTGTGATATTCTTGTTCTTTCATTGTCTTTGCAGATCATGACTTCGGAGGGGGAGTTTTGAAGTGCCGCTGTTGAGAAAGCCCAACCATTTGCACTCTGAGGAGGCGGAGGCGTGCTTTTGAACCAAGGTGTTGCCCCACCCAACCCAGCTGATACCAGGTAACACGGTGGAAGTACTGTAGATGCTTGACTCGGTTGTATTTGCTGCTTGTCGTTGGGAAACACTCAGAAGATTGATTTTGTAGGTTATTCTCAACTGCGCAGAGAAACTCTATTCAGCTCTATGAAATAACTCAACAGAAGTTCTGTACCTAGAAGTACCATCTGCATTACGGTGTAYGTGTTGCTGTATACAGCCCGTGCCTTATCATCAGAGAAACAGAATCAAAACGAATGGCCCGCTTACTAACCCTTTCTCTAAACCAGATGGAGGTGGACGCGGTTGAGAAGCGCCATCGGACGCGTTCCAAAGGGGTTCGAGGTACGCTACGCTAACAGTACAGTGTGTCTGTCACTCTAAACGGCCTGGAGCGTTAGCTATTGTCAACCCCACCCCCAACCCCCCACTCTGCCCCCTCCCTCCCTGTCAGCCACCTGGGCTCATATTTGGGGACATCAAGAGGGGACATCAAGTCAAAGTGACTGTATATACTCCGTGTGAAATGAATCTGATACGCTGTCGGACTGTACTGAAAGGGCTCAATGCCATATTCCAATTAGGAGAACTGCATGATGGATCCTGTAGTTTTTGTTTGWCCTAATTTGCCATAATTTACTGCTATTGTTATGTATGTTGTATATAGGCTAAGACAGTGCATCTAACTGCATCTGATTTGTCAATCTCTCTCTCTAGTTCCGGTGGAGACGGCAGCACAGGAGTTATTCAGGTTGGTGCCTCTCTCATTCCTGTGCGCTACAGTCTGTTTCTGCCCTCTTGCCAATTCCTTATTGACTTGTCCTGCCATGTGTTTGGCTTGACAATGACAGCAATGGAGTTGGCAAGAGCACGAACCGATCTGGGACCAGGCTTTACCGACACGCTGAGTGGTCAACGGTTATATATCCCAATGTGGACGCCACATTCACATCGCAGCCACATTGACTTGAGGTCCGATGTTGTATAACAAACAGCCACTGCTGACTGTGTCKTTGCAGTCTCGCTCTCATCATTTCCTCGGCTGTACAATTTGGACAAGGATCAAGTGTTTAGTTAATAATTACTTCGATGCCGTCACTGAACAGATTCTAAACGATTGATTATTTGCCTAGAAATGTTCATTGCCACTGTAGAGTAAACCAATGTTATATTGGGGGAAAACAAGCGTTATAATACACTTTGTAATCGTAATAGTGTTTTCTGTCTGGCCAGTGGCCTGAACAGTCTATATTGCTAAATAGCCTTCTCCCTCTTGATGGCATTTCTCAGTGTAGACCCCCTAATCCCTAATCTCTCCCCGCCAGTTCCCTGGCTGAAGGGAGAAAGCGCACACACACACACACACACACACACACATCC
Organism: Salvelinus sp. IW2-2015; assembly: GCF_002910315.2. Taxonomy (NCBI): domain Eukaryota; kingdom Metazoa; phylum Chordata; class Actinopteri; order Salmoniformes; family Salmonidae; genus Salvelinus; species Salvelinus sp. IW2-2015. The sequence continues at coordinate 32,645,529 of NC_036868.1, read as the reverse complement.
ACACACACACACACCACACACACACACACACACACACAACACACACACACACACACACACACACACACACACACACACACACACCAAGCATCAGTACACTCACAAGCATGCACACACATCCACAGACAAATGCATGAACACACATACACACTTTTCCCTCAAATAGGTTTTTCATCAGTCGATCGATCCATGTTCAGGGCCAGGGCTGCAGACGTCAATAATGCCAATATTAGCGGTCGATGAACACTCCTGCCGCTCACAGACTCATTTATGAGTCTGCTCACCTTGGGGAGAGAAAGCTGCTGTTCTGTTCTACCTAGCCCAGTCACGCTCCTTTCACTGTGGTTGATGCGTGACGGCAATCCGCCAATACGGCGTCCATATTCGGAAGTCGTCAGTTGTCAGGCAAACTCCTAATACGGACAATGTACACCACAGATGGATGTAATCTATCGGATGGGATGGTAGTGAGAGCGGGCCGCGGCTGAACCGGCCAATGGAAACTTCTGGTTCCTATAGGTGTTCCAAAAGACGTTCAGTACAATGTTCCTTCAGAGGGGCACTTTACCTTTGGCAGCCACAGCTGTCTAAAAGAAGCCCGAGGCGGACGGGCTGCTATGAAATATGCAGTGAAGTGAGTCACCGCCTGGCCTGAAGGCTGCTGGCTGTGGGTTCTCACTACGTGAATAATACAGAGCTGCTCTGGTCCAGTGCATCGCCCTGGATTGTGTGTTATGTCATGCACACATGTGYTGAGTCCTATCTGTGTGTGAGGGAATGGGTGTTGTGTCCGTGGGGGGTTTGTACATGCCTGTCGTGCCACGCAKTGTGTTGACTCCTATGTCTCTTCCTTCTGTGTCTATAGCTGCCCTACACCAGGATGTGATGGAAGTGGACATGTCAGTGGCAAATACGCCAGACACCGAAGGTAAAAGGTCCTTCTTCACTCCCCAAATCAGCCGCACTTTTCCTCCCCACTCACTCACTCACTCACTCAGCCCTCATTGAGCTATCATGGGCCAATCAAGCTCTTCAGTTCCAGGTCATTGTTCCTGCACCAAAAACAAACCTGCAATTGCAATCACTGGCTGTGAAAAGTTGATTGCAAATATGTGTCAGTATATCTGAGGTCTATGTTGGATTGATGAGGGTTGATTATGGTTGCGCAACACCTATTCTTTCTTTGATTTGCTGTGGTGATTCAGCCTCAGCCAGCCTCAGCCAGCCTCAGCCAGCCTCAGCCAGCCTCAGCCAGCCTCAGCCAGCCCGGGCAGCCAGAGATTTACAGGAAATGTACGTGTTCATTCAGACAATACAATATATAGAGAGAGACTATAGCTGTCTTCCATAGTTAGATAGATCGAAATAAAACAAGACCTAACCTTTTTGTTGTAATCTCGGATGTTATCAAGGCTTTGTTTACCAGCTCATAGTCTGTTATCTCTTCAAGTTCACCCGAATACTTCCACATTTCATGTCAATGATCAAATGACAAATTGATGTTAAATAATATAACATCKGCTATATAGCAGCCGCTTTTATCAAAAGCGAATTACAGTCAAACGTGCAAACATTTTGCGTACAGATGGTCCAGGGAATCGAACCCAATATCCTGGTGCAAGCACCATGCATTACCAGCCGAGCTACCGAGGACCACCAAAGAAACCACCCAAGAAAGGTGGTGATAGCAAATGTAATTGTCTTGACAGCTGACCTGTCACCAGATCTTCCTAGAGTCCTCCTTCACTCAGGTCATGTTTAAACAAAAGCCTCTCCACTTGATGCTGTTTACTCCTCAGACGTGGGCTAGAGAGATTGATGCCTGTGTCTCCGTGTGTCACCTCATCAAGGCATCCCCCTGAACCAGCGGGCTGGAAATGCATTTGGTGCCACAGACGAATGACACCTGCATCAGACCTCTCCCTCTCCCAAAGACCCAGGGTGATGATTTACCCACAAATAGAGGGGCATGCTGGGAGGAAATCTGAGAGGGAGAGGTCTGTGTGTGTGTGTGTGAGGGTGGTATGTGTGCGTACGGGCGTGTGTGTTGTTAAGGCTCAGGGAGGAGGGTGTTCGATCCCTGTTTAAAATAATAACAGTTGATTGGTTAGTTTTGGCAGTTGGGTGTTCGGAGTTCCGCGCTGATGATAGGTTTACAGTAGCCTACACCTGTACAGTGACTTTACACTGAAGATAGGTTTAACAGTAGCCTACAACTGTACAGTGACTTTACACTGATGATAGGTTTACAGTAGCCTACAACTGTACAGTGACTTTACACTGATGATAGGTGTAAGTAGCCTACAACTGTACAGTGACTTTACACTGATGATAGGTGTACAGTAGCCTACACCTGTACAGTGACTTTACACTGATGATAGGTGTACAGTAGCCTATGACTGTACAGTGACTTTACACTGATGATAGGTTTTTACAGTAGCAAAGACTGTCCAGTGACTTTACACTGATGATGAGTTTACAGTAGCCTACGACTGTACAGTGACTTTACACTGATGATAGGTTTAACAGTAGCCTACGACTGTAACAGTGACTTTACACTGATGATAGGTTTACAGTAGCAAACGACTGTACCAGTGACTTTACACTGATGATAGGTTTACAGTAGCCTACGACTGTACAGTGACTTTACACTGATGATAGGTTTACAGTAGCAAACGACTGTACAGTGACTTTACACTGATGATTAGGTTTACAGTAACCTACGACTGTACAGTGACTTTACACTGATGATAGGTGTACAGTAGCCTACAACTGTACAGTGACTTTACACTGATGATAGGTTTACAGTAAAATCTATTAAAAAATTCAAAACGGAAATAATTCATTTAAATATTACATTTACATTTACAAATACAGGCACGCCTGTATATGTGGAGTTCATTCCTTTCTCTCTGCAGATCTCTCAAGCTCTGTCAGGTTGGGGCGGCAGGGTAGCCTAGTGGTTAGAGCGTTAGAGGCGTTGGACTAGTAACCGAAAGGTTGCAAGAACGAATCCCAGAGCTGACATGGTAAAAATCTGTTGTTCTGGCCCTGAACAAAGCCAGTTAACCCACTGTTCCTAGGCTGTCATTGAAAATAAGAATTTGTTCTTAACTGCATTTGTTGCCTAGTTAAATAAAGGTAAATAAAAAAAGGTTGGATGGGGAGCGTTGCTGCACAACTATTTTCAGGTCTCTCCAGAGATGTTCGATTGGTTCAAGTCCAGGCTCTGGCTGGACTCAAGGACATTCAGAGACTTGTCCTGAAAGCCACTCCTGCGTTGTCTTGGCTGTGCGCTTAGGGTCGTTGTCCCGTTGGAAGGTTTAACCTTTGCCCCAGTCTGGGTCCTGAGCGTCTTGGAGCAGGTTTTCATGCAAGGATCTCTCTGTACTTTGATCCTTTACACTGATGATAGGTTACAGTAGCCTACAACTGTACAGTGACTTTACAACTGATGATAGGTTTACAGTAGCCTAACTGTACAGTGACTTTACACTGATGATAGGTTACAGTAGCCTACGACTGTACAGTGACTTTACACTGATGATAGGTTTACAGTAGTCTACGACTGTACAGTGACTTTACACTGATGATAGGTTTACAGTAGTCTACGACTGTACAGTGACTTTAACACTGATGATAGGTTTACAGTAGCCTACGACTGTACAGTGACTTTACACTGATAGAAAACCTGACTAAGGTGGTTATGCTGTATCTTCCAGTTTCAACTAAGATGACACGGGCACAGAGAGTGCAAAGATATTTTTTGTCGTTACTACACTGTGCTACTAGCCTGAGCTCTGCTGTCATATTCCATCTCTCCTGTCCTTTCCCCTGTCTGTTAGGAAGTACGAAAGTCACCCAGATGTAGTGACGTATGCCTGAAAGTATCATACCCCTTGACTTTTGCTATTTTGTTACGTAACAGCTTATCCTAAAATTGATTAAATAGCCTTTTTTCCCTCATCAATCTACACAAACATACCCATAATGACAAATCAAAAACAGGTTTTTGCAAATGTATAAAAAATCTATAAAAATTCAAAACGGAAATAATTCATTTAAATATTACATATTACATTTACAAATACAGGCACGCCTGTATATGTGGAGTTCATTCCTTTCTTCTCTGCAGATCCTCTCAAGCTCTGTCAGGTTGGGGCGGCAGGTAGCCTAGTGGTTAGAGCGTTAGAGCGTTGGACTAGTAACCGAAAGGTTGCAAGAACGAATCCCAGAGCTGACATGGTTAAAAATCTGTTGTTCTGCCCCTGAACAAGGCAGTTAACCCACTGTTCCTAGGCTGTCATTGAAAATAAGAATTTGTTCTTAACTGCCTTGCCTAGTTAAATAAAGGTTAACATAAGAAAAGGTTGGATGGGGAGGCGTTGCTGCACAATATTTTCAGGTCTCTCCAGAGATGTTCGATTGGGTTCAAGTCCAGCTCTGGCTGGACTCAAGGACATTCAGAGACTTGTCCTGAAGCCACTCCTGCGTTGTCTTGGCTTGCGGGCTTACAGGTC